>NC_056524.1:1931634-1972187 GCF_019175285.1 Sceloporus undulatus | reverse complement strand
GGAAGTATCCTCCAATGTTCCCTTACTGACGCAACGTGTCCTCCAATGTTGCCCTAGGGAAGTATCCTCCAATGTTCCCTTTTGAGCAATGTCCTCCAATGTTGCCCTGTTGGAAGTATCCTCCAATGTTCCCTTATGAGCCAGTGTCCTCCAATGTTTCCCTATGGGAAAGTATCCTCCAATGTTCCCTTATGAGCAAATGTCCCCAATGTTGCCCTGTGGGATGTATCCTCCATGTTCCCTTATGAGCAAGTGTCCTCCAATGTTTCCCTATGGGAAAGTATCCTCCAACTGTTGCCTAAGGGCCAGATATTCTCATAGGTTCCTGTGGGCAAGTATCCTCCTATGTGTCTCTAGGTGGGGTGCAGCAGATCAGATGCAGTGGATGGGGCTGCTTTTCTTCACCCAAGATGTGGGATCCGCTTCTGGCATCCCTCTCTCTGCGAGATTCAACAAACCCATGGCCCCACCCCCCCACGCAAAATGCCTGAGTTTGGGTTTTTGTTAACCTCCCTTGAGTCGATCTCGACATACGGCAACCCTGGGGATGAGAGATTCACAAATCCCCCTGTCCTCCGCTGATCTGTTTAGGTCCTCTAAACGTTCTTCATAGAGTCCATCCATCTGGCCTTCCTCTCTTTCTACATCCCTCCATATTTCCTAGCATTATTGTGCCTTCTCATGATGTGGCCAAAGTAAACAGCCTCAGTATTTCATCTGGCTTCCAGGGAGAATTCCAGCTTGATCTGTTCTAGGATCCATCTGTTTGTCTTCCTACCATCCAGTATCCTCAGCACTCCTCTCCCGCATCACATCTCAAATGAATGCATTTCTTCCCATCTACTTCTTCCTGTCCAGCTCTCACAGCTGCAGCTGGTGATGGAGAATACAACAGCTTGGACTATCCTAACTTTGTCCTGTTGTATATCTTTACAGTTTAGGATCTTGTCTAGTTCCTTCATGGCTGCCCTTCCCATTCCTAACATCTAGTGTTCCTCAGCACCAAAGTAACAAAATGAAATTCAACAGCAGAGAAATGTAAGGTATTGCACTTAGGGTGGAAAAAATGAAATGCACAGATATAGGATCATGGGGGACACCTGGCTGAACGAGAGACTTTACGTGGTGAAAGGAATTGGGAGTCCAAGGAGACCACAAGTTGAACATGAGTCAACAGTGCAATGCAGCAGCTAACAAGGCCAATGCAATTTAGGTGCATCAATAAAAGTATAGTGTCTAGATCAAGGGAAGTATAGTGCCACGTATTCTGCTTGGTCACCCCACCTGATAATACTGTGTCCTGTTCTGGGCAACACAAATTCAAAAAGGCATTGAGAAACTGGAGCATGTGTCCAGGAGGGTGACTAAAATGGTGAAGGGTCTGGAAACCATGAAGCCCTCTGATGGAACGACTTAGGGAGCTGGGGATGTTTAGCCTGGAAAAGAAGGTTAAGAGGTGATATGATCGCCCTGTTTAAATATTGGAAGGATGTCATATTGAGAGGGAGCAACTTGTTTTCTGCTGCTCCAGAGAACAGGACCCTGACAATGATGCAAGCTACAGGAAAAGAGATTCCAGCTCACATTAGGAGGAACCTCTGACAGTAAAGGTCGTTCAACAGTGGAACAGGCTTCTTCCTCGTAGTGGAGTCTCTTCCTTAGAGGTCTTTAACCGAAGCTCATGGCCATCTGTCCGGGTGCTTTGATTAGATTTCCTGCATGGCAGAATGGGTTGGACTGGATGGCCCTTCTTGGGATCTCTTCCAACTCTATGATTCTATGATTCTAATCTTCTGATTCATGGTGCATCTCACTGTAGAAATAATGCAGATTGACTCCACTTTTAACTGCCGTGGCTCCATCCTACCGAACCTGTGATTTGTAGTTTGTTAGGCACCATCATCTTGGGCAGAGAAGGCTGAAGTGCTTGTAAAATTTGAACCCAGAGCCATAGGCTGGAGCAACAGCATTTAAAGTGGTGTGTGAAACGGCATTATTTCTCTGTGTAGATGCATCATTGTAACCAGAAAAGCCACCTTTTCATTATTGGCACACATTTACAGTCTTTCAGATCCAAGTTTGACAAGGTCCTTTTCAAATCACCCATTTAGACTGCTTTGAAAACCAGAAAACTGAAACCTTGAAATTGCTGCATTTATTAACTGACTACACATTTCCAAAACATTTCTCTCAGCCTGAGAATACAGTTGAGAAATCCAGCTAGAGTGTCATCAGCTGCATGTCTCCGTCCCAGTTTATTGATTTAGCAAGAAGACTGAATTGGAATCAAGGATACCAGATGATTTAATAGTGTTATCACATTATTTGCAGTAAAAATGCCAGAAAAAGATCATTTCCTTTGCTAGTTATTGTTGTTTTGTATAAGTTATATTGTTATCCTATCATTCTGTTCAGATTGTGACCCAGTTGTTCTGATGCTTGATTCAATACTGGATATTGTCGTCTTACTTGTTTCTTCATGATGTTTTTAATTTGTTGTTTTAACTTCTAGATGTACACCAGAGGCAGGCTTTTATATATTTTGATTTCACCTGGTTTTGTACAGCGCCTTGTACATTTACGGCACTGATAAATAAAGATGATGGATGTGATGATGATGATGATGATGATGATGATGCTGATGATGATGATGATGATGATATTCATGCCCAAGGAATAAAGCATTTATGAAAGTTTGTCGTTTGTTGTTCCATGCCTTCAAGTAGTTTCCAACTTATGGCAATCCTAAGGTGAACCCATCCTGGGGTTTTCTTGGCCAGATTTGTTCAGAGGAGGTTTGCTATTACCTTCCCCTGAGGCTGAGAGAGTGTGACTTGCCCAAGGTCACCCACTGGGTTTCCACTGTGCATTTTGCATTGCCTTAAAAGGCTTTTTCTCAGGCAATGCCTGGTCTGTTTGTTCCCAAAGTGACAACAACAGGTTAGGCTACAAGTTTTGGAGACTCTGGACACTAAATTCCTGACTGCTTGGCTCTTCTTAGCATGACATGCTGCAAGCATAGCAAGCAAACGAAAAGACCCATTTTTTCTCTCCATCCGCATGACTTTCGTTCTCTTCAGGTTGTAAAAGCATCACTTTTGCCAAATGGATTATATCAGCTTGGCAAATGGGGCACTTTTGTGACACTTATTACTCTTTCCCACAATAAAACTGGAGGAGAACAAAAGAGACTGACATCATGCAAAGGGAGAAAAAAAAAATACGCATCTTTTTGTTTGCTTGCCAGGTTTACTTAATAAAGCGATAATGCTCTAAGAGCCTCTAAATGCCACCCAAACTAGCTTCTTGTGGCAGGGAGTTGTGTGAGTGAACACTATTGAATGGAGGACTTGCTTGAATCCCATCCATATTGCTGTGTGTCAATCCTCAACTCTTAGCATGACTCCTAGCAGAGGGCAAGGCACAAGGAGCACCTGCCGCTAACCTCCTCCGCACCAGCCATAGTTGTGCAAACCACAACCTGCTTTCCTTGCCTTTTGTTTCACTGAAATGAAAAAATTACCCCCTAACTTTAGCCTGCCCTCACAAGGAAGGTGCCCCAGGCTCTCTTTCCCTTCTCCTGCTATGATAAAACACAATCTGCATTGTGAACTAGATCAGGACAGCTGGAGGCCAATAGCTCAAGGCCCAGCCACAATCCTTATAGTGTCTAACTCAAGGGAAGTAATCCTGCCACTCTTTTCTGCCTTGGTCAGGCCCCAGCTGGAAAACTGTCTCCAGTTCTGGGCTCCACAATTCAAAAAGCATGTTGGGAAACTGGAGCATGTCCAGAGGAGGGCGACCAAAATGCTGAAAGGTCTGGAAACCATGCCTTATGAGCTAGGTATGTTTAGCCTGGAAAAGAGACTTAAGAAGTGATATGATAGCCCTCTTTAAAGATTTGAAGGGGTGTCATATTGAGGAGGGAGCCAGCTTGTTTTCTGCTGCGCCAGAGAACATGACTAAGAACAATGGATTCAAATGAGATGAAGAGCTTCCAGCTCAACATTAGGAGGAACTTCTTGACAGTAAGAGCTGTTTGACAGTGGAACAGACTCCTTCCTCGGAGGGTGATGGAGCCTCCTTCCTTGGAGGTCTTTAAACAGAGGCTGGATGGCCATCTGTCAGGGATGCTTTGATAGAGATTTCCTGCATGGCAGAATGGGGTTGGACTGGATGGCCCTTGCGGTCTCTTCCAACTCTACGATTCTATGATTCTGTACATCCTCTATTATTATTATTATTAAACTTTATTTCTAGAGCACTGTAATTATACACAGCGCTGTACAAAGTCGATAAAATTAAGGAGTATATAAAAGCCTGCCCAAGGCATACACTCTAAGATAATAACAATTAAATAAAGAAATAGATAAAATTACCATATAGAAAAGAAAAGACAAATTAAAAACATCACATATAAAAGCAGATCACATCACATCACATCCATATGGCAACCCTTCACATATTTAAACAGGGCTATCCTATCACCTCTTAACCTTCTCTTCTCCAGGCTAAACATATCTAGCTCCCTAAGTTTTTCTTCATAGGACATGGTTTCCAGACCATTTTGGTGGTCCTCCTTTGGTCACGCTCCAGTTTTTCAACGTCCTTTTTGAATTGTGGTGCCTAGAACTGGACACAGGATTATTCTAGGTGAGGCCTGACCAAAGCAGAATAGAGTGGCACTATTACTTCCCTCCATCTAAACACTATATTAGCAATAGTAATGGCAAGTTCATTTCTATACTGCTTATCAGTGCACATAAGCACTCCCTAAATGGTTTACAAAGTGTAAACCTAAGCGGTTTACATTCCTATTGATGCCTTAGGGTCACCACAAGTCAGAAACAACTTGAAGACACACGGCAACAAGAAGCAACAAACCTTTGACTGAATCTACTTTTAAACTGTAGATTTAAATAAACATTTGTCCATTAAAGGGGGGGGGAAGGAATTGTCAACATTTGCATTGTGTCCTCAAGAAGCCCATTTCCTTTTCCCCTTTGAGAAACAAGTTTTAGGTGCAAATCTTGTCTGCTGCTGCTCCTGGGAAAAAGGGACTTTAGAAAGTGGCCGTGCTTCCAAGCCACCTATTTGCATTGAGGACAGGTGGTCAAGTAGATACATTTCTCAAAAGGGAATAGCAAATGTGGTGTTACTCCATGGGCTTCTCAGTCATACTGAAAATGGAGGACATTTTGCAATTCCTCCCAGACAGAAGGTTGAAATGTAGGGCATGTCTGGGGAAAGGAGGGTATCTGGTCACTGCCTGCCCCCGCCCCCCCATAACCACCTGCCCCAGAGACTGTGTTTTCTTGGGTGTATCTGAGGGATGTGTGAGGCTGGAGCACTAGTCGGTGCCACAGGATGAATGGGAAGAGTGTACCCTGGCAACAGTGCAGCTGCTGACCACACATGCCAACCCAATAGCCAGAAAATACAGCTCCACTTTGCCAGGAGGAATCCTGAAAAACCATGGGTCCGTGGGCCAGGAAAACCCACTCAGCCATTTTCTTCTGGGATGCTACCAACTGAAACACAAAACCCTCCCCAGTTGCAATTAGCCACTGCTAAGGAGTCAGGCCTCACTAGAAGCAAAGATGAGTCAGCTGAAGCTGAAAATAAAGTACAAGGCAGGCAGAAAAGAAGACGGTCGCTTGACATGGAGATTGACACCATGAAAGAGTAATCAAAGCCAATATGATCCTAGGCGGCATCAATAGAAGCATAGGGTTTAGATCGAGGGAAGTAACAGTACTACTCTATTCTGCTTTGGTCATAGAATCATAGAGTTGGAAGAGACCCCAAGGGCCATCCAGTCCAACCCCCTGACATGCAGGAACTCTCAATCAAAGCATCCCTTGTGACAGATGGCCATCCAGCCTCTGTGTAAAGAACTCCAAGGAGGGAGACCACCACTTTCCAAGGAAGTGTGTTCCACTGTCAAACAGCTCTTACTGTCAGGAAGTTCCTCCTAAGGTTTAATATTTAGGAACCTCTTTTCATGTAGCTTGCATCCTTTGTTCCAGATGCTATTCTCTGGAGTTGCAAAAAACAACTTCCTCCTCAATATGACATCCCTTCAAATATTTAAACAGGGCTATCATATCACCTCTTAACCTAACCTTCTCCAGGCTAAACATCCCCAGCTCCCTAAGGCGTTCCTCATAGAACATGGTTTCCAGACCCTTCACCATTTTAGTCGCCCTCCTTTGGACATACTTCAGCTTCTCAACACCCTTTTTGAATTGTGGAGCCCAGAACTGGACACAGGATTATTCCAGGTGCGTCCTGACCAAAGCAGAATAGAGTGGGACTATTACTTCCCTTAATCAGTGTATGTGTTTCCCCTTAAAATGAAATACCATTCTTTGAGACTTTGTCTATGTGGTTTTGTTTGTGTCTCACCTCCGTAAACACTGAGAAGATCCCAGGCTGTGTAACCCAGCTTTATTGAGCTACTAATTCCCCTAAGCAAAGTATATGGTTACAGTGGTGCCAGAAGTAAAAGACCTCTGCAGGGAGACACAGCTCCAGATGGCAGACTTCAAGGAAGTGATACACCAAAATGCAGACGCTGCGAACATCAGCAATAAAGAGACAGTTTGTACGATAGCATCAGACTCGAGTGCAAAAGTGGAGAACAGCGAGGAAGGCAGTGAAAGAAACAGCGAAAAGAGGGTCTACAGGACACAACCAGATAGTGCCATATGGGTCCTTTCCTTTTTTCTTGCAGGAGCAGCAGCAGCAGCAGGCAAGACTTGAACCCAGAGCTTGGGGGAAAGGCCCAAAAACCTGTTAGAGACAATGTGCTGCTAGAGGACATACTGTAATGCAAATGTTGAAAGGGTTTTCCCCTTAATTTCAGGACAAATGAAAGGAATAACTTAAATAGAGATTCAACCATGGGTTTGTTGCTAGTAAAGTACAGGGTTTGTTTTTTTTACTTTAAAAATTGCTAGTAAAGTACATTATTATAGAACTTATAATACTGGAAGCCAACGAGGCACTTTAACAAAGATAAGTTAATTAGAAAAATATGGATGACTACATAATAAACACTGAGAACAACATGGTCTAGTAGTTTATGACTCTGGAGGCCAGGGTTTGAATCCTGGCTCAGCCACAGAAACCCACAGGGTTACCTTGGGCAAGTCACACTCTCTCAGCCCCAGAGGATGGCAATGGCAAACCCCCTCTGAAGACACTTGCTGTTTCTGACTCTCAGAAGGTGGTGCTGGGGGGATACCTGTTCAGCCTCCTGGCCATTGGTCCCTCAGGGCTCAGTGCTGTCCCCTATGCTTTTTAACATCTACATGAAACCACTGGGAAAGGTCATCCAGAGTTTTGGAGTGTCCCCTGTATGCTGATGATACCCAGCTCTGTCGCTCCTTTCCACCTAATTCCAAGGAAGCTGTTTTGTCCTAAACCGGTTTCTGAGACCAAACAAATGGAAGCTTATGTGAAGTCGAAGGCTTTCATGTCCAGCCTCCATAGTTTTTGTGCGTTTTTCAGGCTATGTGGCCATGTTCTAGAAGAGTTTCTTCCTGACGTTTCACCAGCATCTGTGGTGAAACATCAAGAAGAAACTCTTCTAGAACATGGCCACATAGCCCAAAAAACCCACCAAAAATGGAAGCTTAACCCAGGCAAGACAGAGGTGCTCCTGGTCAGTCAAAAGACAGATCTGGGAATAGGGATCCACCTGTGTTAGATGGGGTTACACTCCCTCTGAAAACTCAGGTTTGTATCTTGGGGGTACTTCTGGATTCAGCCCTGAGCCTGGAAGTCCAGGTATCAGTGGTGACCAGGAGTGCCTTTGCACAGCTAAAACTCATGCGCCAACTGGGCCCATTCCTGGAGAAGTCATGCCTGGCCACGGTGGTACATGCCTTGGTTACATCCTGTTTGGATTACTGTAATGCGCTCTACGTGGGGCTACCTTTGAAAAGTGCTCAGACACTTCAGCTGGTCTAAACAGCTGCAGCCAAGCTGTTAAATGGAGCTGGCTTCAGGGAGCATACAACTCCCTTGTTGCAACAGCTCCATTGGCTGCCAGTCCATTTCCAGGCACAATTCAAAGGGCTGGTTTTGACCTCTAAAGCCCTATACGGCTTGGGTCCAGGCTATTTTAAAGGACCATATCTCCCTGTCCAAGCCCCCCAGAATATTGAGGTCATCGAGAGAGGCTTTTCTCTCTGTCCCAGAACCCTCTCAGGCATGTTTGGTGGGAACAAGAGAGTTTTGCCATCTTGGCTTCTAAGGAGATTCCAGGTTCAATCTGTTTCAGGAGCCATTTGTTGGTCTTTTGCGTATCCTCAGCTCTCTTCCCCAGCACTACATCTCAAAAGGATTGCTGTTCTTCTTGTCCACTTTCCTCACTGTCTGGCTCTCATATCCATCCACGGGGATGATGGGGAATACAATGGATTGGATGGTTCTGACTTTGGTCCTACGTACGGGAACACTTCAACTATTTCACTTGCCTCATTATCCAGGTGGACATTATGCAAAGTCTGCATGGTCATTATTTTCCCTTTCTTTATGTCTAACATTAGGCCTGACATTGCCCTCAAGCCATCCTAAACTTCCTTTAACCCAGAGCCTTTCAGAGGCCTCGGTTCCCTCTCATCCAGGGATGGCAGCAGGTGCAGACAGGGAACCCGAGAGGCAGCATCATCCATCATTTATAGGGAGGACAGGTGGCTAGTTGGCTTCTCGCCCTGATGTCCAGGTGAGCTCAGAGCGGCCTTTGCATCTCAGCCGCTGGACACAAAACGACCGCCGTTTGTAGCTCCTGGCAGGTAAGAGTCGCTTTCCTCATCCTCAGCCCCTGGAAGGAAGGGAGCCATTTCAAGACCCAGGGGGGGGGGGGGGCAGGGCAGAAACAAGGGTCAAGGGGCACTTCCTTGGGGTCAGTGTGGGGCAGCGGTCACAGTGCTGGACAGAGAAAGATCCAGGTTTCCACTCTAACTTAACCCACAAAGCTCACCAGGTGAATCACTGGCTCTCCACATCTCTTTCACAACTGCAAGAAAATATAGCACAATGATTCCACTTTAAGTACCAGCACTATAAAAGTGCTATCTATATTTATGCAGTGTGAGAAAGAGCCCAGACAAATAGTGCCACTCTATTCTGCTTTGGTCAGGCCCCACCTGGGATATTCCTGTGTCTACTCCTGGGGACCACAATTCAAAAAGGATGCTGAGAAGCTGGAACTGTGTCCAGAGGATGGCAACCAAAATTGTGGAGGGTCTGGAAACCATGAAGCCCTCTGAGGAGACATTTAGGGAGAAGTGAGAATTAAGGGGTGACATGACAGCATTGTTGCATGCCTTCAGGTTGCTTCAGACTTACAGTGATCCTAAGGCAAACCTATCATGGGGCTTTCCTGGCAAGATTTGTTCAGAGGAGGTTTGCCATTGCTTTCACCTGAGGCTCAGAGAGTGTGACTTGCCTGAGGTCACTTGCCTGAGTAGGACTTGCCTGAGGTGACTTGCCTAAGGTTTCCTGGAGGTGATACCTTTATGGCCCTAATTGCTAGAGGATTTGTCCAGTCCTCTTTTGAAGCCATATCCAAGTTGGGAAGCCACCCCTCCAACCCTGGTTCACTGGCTTCATGTGGCTGTCAATGTTTGCCTACAGACATCTTTCCTGAGACCCCAGTGAGCCCAGTAGGCAGAGTCCAGTGTCCCCCAAATCCTCCCCTTTTGTGTCTGTCCCAGGTCTGAGGACATCCCTGAGCGTGATGGTTTCCCCAGCCATCGCCTTGGCCTTCCTCCCCTTCGTGGTCACCCTCCTCATCCGTTACCGCCACTATTTCCGGCTCTTCTACCGGGCGGTGCTGGTCCGGCGGCTGCAGGACTACCTGACCGGTGTCCCTCAGGAGGAGAGGGCCTTCCAGTACGTCTTGACCCATGCCATCCCTGGGGACCCCCAGCACCTCCTGGAAACCTTTGACCACTGGAGCATCCACTGCGAGTACCTCAGCAACCTGGGCCCCCAAAAAGGTCTGTGCAAACCTCTCTCTCACACACTTTTTCTGATTTCCCCATTTAGCTCTGCTTTTGCCCCAAAGCGGGGACTCAAGGTGGACTGCAAGGTTACAAAGGAATGCAAGCAAATATCCATGGAGCTAGAAACATGCAAAGGGGGAGGTTTAAGATGGCATTAAACCGTCACAAAATAGAAGTATTCTAGCACACTAAGAAAAGCCCTTTTCTTATAAAAAGATCAATTCTCCAAACTCTTTGTCGTTGTTCAAAGATATATAATAATAATAATAATAATAATAATAATAATAATAATAATAATAATAATAATAATAGTTTATTTATATTTTCCCGCTGCTCCCAGATGGATTGAGGCGGGATTACAGTCATTAGTATAAAATACATTTAAAATACATCAATAAAAATCCATTCAATGGTCTGAAGGAGACACTTACACAATGTCAGATGGATAAGCTTGCTGTAAGAGATCCTTCTTAAGTGCCATCTTCAATGACTCCAAGGAGGTAATAAGAGACGGATCTCCTCCGGGAGATCATTCCACAATTTTGGAGCAGCCACTGTAAAGGCTTTCTGGGAGGTCAATATGAGCTTGGTTGGAACGTGTTCTAATACGTTCTTCCCAGTTATTCTGAGAGTGCTGGGCGGATTGCGTAGGGAGAGGCGTTCCCACAAGTAACTTGGGCCCAAGCCATGTAGGGCTTTAAAGGTAATAAGCAACACCTTGTATTGCGCCCGGAAGCTAATCGTCAGCCAATGAAGAGATTTAAACACTGGTGTTATATGGTCAAACCTGGACAAACTGGTGACCAATCTGGCTGCCGCATTTTGAACCAGTTGAAACTTCCAAACTTAGTAACAAGGGTAGCCCCATGTAGAGCACATTACAGAAATCAAGATGAGAGATTACCAGCACATGTACCACTGTTTCCAGGTCCTTTTGGTCCAGGTAGGGGCGCAGCTGGCATATCATCCAAAATTGGTACCAAGCACTCCTGGCCATCGCCTCCACCTGAGATAGCAGCTGTAAAGATGAGTCCAGGAGTACTCTCAAACTGCAAACCTCATCCTTTAGGGGAAGTGGGACCCCATCCAGGACTGGTTGACAAATCTCCATCCCTGGACTTGGGGTACCTATCACAAGTACCTCCGTTTCCTCTGGATTCAGCTTGAGTTTGTTTTGCCTCATCCAGCCCATTACCGACCCAAGGCAGGCATCCAGAGGGGAGATGCCATCTTTAGTCACTGCAGCAGTCGGAGACATAGAGAAGTAGATTTGGGTGTCATCAGCGTGCTGATAACACTGCGCCCCATGTCTCCAGATGATCTCTCCCAGAGGCTTTGTGTGAATGTTAAACAGCATGCGGGGCAGAATGGCGCCTTGAGGGACGCCAGATTTCAGCTCTTTTTTAGAAGAGAGCATCACCATCTGGAATCTGCCCGAGAGGTAAGAACAGAACCGCTGGAGCACAGTGCCCCCAATGTCCAACTCTCAGGTGTTCCAGAAGGATACCATGGTCCATGGTATCGAAGGCTGCTGAGATGTCCAAGAGCACCAGCAGGGTCACACTTCCCCTGTCGATGCCCAGACGGCCCTGAAGCCAGTTTGAAATGGGTCTAGACAATCGGCTTCCTCCAAGATTACTTGGAGTTGGAAGGCAACTGCCCTCTCGATCACCTTGCCCAAGAATAGTAGAAGGGAGACCGGTCTGCAATTATTTCTTACCAGGGGGTCTAGGGAGGGTTTTTTCAAAAGCAGTTTGACCACCTCTTGTTTTAGTTGGTCTGGAAATTTATCCTTCCTAAAGGATGCATTGCTTATAGATTGTAGTAGTGTCTTCACTGCATGACCAACCTGGGCGGTCAACCATGACCATGATGGGCAAGGATCGAGGGGGCATGTTGTCCTCCTTACATTTCCAAGAAGCTTGCCCACTTCATTGGCATTTATAAATTCAAAATGATCCTATAACACAGATATAGCTGTATTAGTCCAGAAAACCAGTCTGCAAAGGGATCTCATAGCACCTTTGAAATCTAACTGAAAGAAAGAAGTTGGTAGTAAGAATCATAGAGTTGGAAGAGATCCAAGGAGCCATCCAATTCATCCCCCTTCTGCCATGCAGGAACTCTCACTCAAAGCATCCCCTGTGACCAATGGCTGCCCAGCCTCTGTTTAAGGACCTCCAAAGATGGAGACTCCACCACACTTTGAGGAAGTGTCTTTCACAATCAAATAGCTCTCACCGTCAGGAATGTTTACTGTCCTAATGTTTAGGTGGAATATCTTTTGTAGGCTTCAGCCTCCTTCCTCAGATGCATCTATTGGAGTGGAAAGTCAAGGGACAGACATATATAACTCATTTGTGTGTGAGAATGTCAATTCAAGTCCAGAATCCTATGGGTATGGAAATGAAGTAGAAAGTCCAGTTTTAACAGTGGTTGTTGGTGGACAAAGATTTGTCGTCAGTTTGCTGAGGAAGAGAAAGAAACTGGGACCTCATAAAAATGAGACCTCATAAAGGGGCAACAAAGTTGGTGAGCAGCTCTGGCCCCACCATTGTCCTTCCCAAACCCTATTTGGCATGACAGAGTGAGAATAAGATAAACTGGGAGACACTATGTTATCCAGGAAACCACAATTATTCTGGATACTGCCTGAATAAGCAGAGAGTCTGTGAACATCTAGATGGCAATTCCATAATCACAAAAAGTCAACATGGGTTTCAGAGAAAGAAGTCATGCCAGACAAATCTGATCTCTTTCTTTGATAAAATTACCAGCTTGGTAGATGAAGGGAATGCTGTGGATATAGTATATCTTGATTTCAGCAAGGCCTTTGCATTCTTGCAAACAGGCTTGTAAAATATGGGCTAGACAAAGTAACTGTTACACGGATTTGTAACTGGTTGACCAGCCGAACCCAAAGAGTGCTCAACAATGGCTCCTTTTCATCCTGGAGAGAAGTGACCAGTGGGATGTCCAGTGGGGCTCTGTCCTGGGGCCAGTGTCATTCAACATCTTTATCAATGACCTGGATGACAGAATTGGGAGCATACTTATCAAATTTGCAGATAACACCAAATTAGGAGGAATAGCTAATACTCCAGAGGACAGGATCAAGATCCAAAATGACCTGAATAGACTTGAAAGCTGGGCCAAAGCTAACAAAATGAAATTCAACACGGAGAAAAGTAAGGTACTGCACTTAGGGCAGAAAAATGAAATGCACAGATATAGGATTATGGGGGACACCTGGCTGAATGAAACTACGTGTGAAAGGGATCTAGGAGTCCAAGTGGACCACAAGTTGAACATAAGTGAACAGTGCAATGCGGCAGCTAAAAAGGCCAATATGATTCTAGACTGCATCAACAGAAGTATAGTGTCTAGATCAAGGGAAGTAATAGTCCCACTCTATTTTGCTCTAGCCAGGCCCCACCTGGAATATTGTGTCCAGTTCTGGGCACCACAATTCAAAAAGGACGTTGAGAAACTGGAGCCATGTGTCCAAAGGAGGGCAACTAAAAGGGTGAAGGGTCTGGAAACCATGAAGCCGTGTAAGGAAAGACTTAGGGAGCTGGGGATGTTTAGCCTGGAGAAGAGAAGGTTAAGAGGGGATATGATAGCCCTGTTTAAATATTTGAAGGGATGTCATATTGAGGAGGGAGCAAGCTTGTTTTCTGCTGCTCCAGAGAACAGGACACAGAGCAATGGATGCAAACTGCAGGAAAAGAGATTCCACCTCAACATTAGGAGGAACTTCCTGACAGTAAGGGCTGTTCGACAGTGGAACAAACTCCCTTGGAGGGAGATAGAGTCTCCTTCTTTGGAGATCTTTAAGCAGAGGCTGGATGGCCATCTGTCGGGGATGCTTTGATTTGGATTTCCTGCACGGCAGAGGGTTGGATTGGATGGCCCCTGCAGTCTCTTCCAACTCTACGATTCTATAATTCTATGAATCTGATGGTCCAAAACTCCAGCCAATGACATCCTAGAAGACCAGAACAAATCCATGTATAGCCCACTTTTCCTCCAGCTCTGGGCTTCAGGGAAGGTTACAGAGATGAATCCAAACCAGTTCTTGTTTCTTCCAGCCAAGATCCTGGAGCGTCTGATCTATGAGAAAGCTCCCCTCACAGTCCTGGAGTTGGGCACGTACTGCGGCTATGCCACCATTGTCATTGCACAGGCACTGCCGCTGGGCGCTCGGATCTACTCTGTGGAGATGGACACCCGCAAGGCTGCCGTGGCCGAGAAGGTCATCCGCCTGGCTGGCTTTGACGATGATACGGTCAGTAGCTCAGAGACAGATGACCTCCAAGTATCCTTGAGATAACCACATCTCTTCCTCTATGAACTGCACAGGCTCCCAGATCTTTGGGGGGAGGCTTTTTCTTGGTCCCACTACTGCCACGCATCTGGCATCTCTGGTGGGAACATGGGAGACGCGGTAAAATCAGCCGAAGCAACCATTCCTAATTGTAAAGACTGAAGGTCAAGCAAAGTATGGCATTTTTAATTGCCCACCAGAAGCTCCTACAAGATGGAGAGCCAGCCTGGCCTCCATTGAGGGGGAATTGCCCAGTTGGTTGCTTTTATGGAGAACTTGAAGGCCCTGCCTTGGACAGCAATGGGGCAGAGGGACTGACCCACCACAAGGCCTTTGCAGAGGGTCTTAGATGCTGCCCAGAAAAACATTCGAAGCCAGTACAATTCTTGTGAGGCTGGGGTTTTATGGTCCATCCATCCATTCATCCATCCATGAATCCATTCTACAGGGAACGGGGAAAGCTGAGCCATTTCCATCTCACAGAATCCCCCAACTGCTTCTGGAACCACTCCAGTATTACAATCTACTGTACAATTCTATAGTCAGTACAATCTGCAATCCTGAAAGTCCCTATCTGCTACCACTTTTCATATTCTTAGTCCTTGGATGTGTGTGTGAGTGAATGTCTTGACGCAAGCGGCGATTCCCTTTAGTCTGTGAGTAAAACTACATTTGGGTCTTGCTTTCTGGAGTTCCATTTCTTGGTATACACAGGTTTTAGTTTCCCAAAACCCTCTCAGCAGCAACAAAATTCCCCTATTAAAAATTAGGCTGTGGTTGCCCTCTGGGGCCCCTCGCAATTTGGAGAACAAAGTTCCTTTTAGATCACTGATGTCCAAACTCTGGCCCTCTAGGTGTTTTGGACTTCATCTCCCAGAAGCCCCAGCCACCTTGGCCAATAGTCTGGGATTCTGGGAGATGAAGTCGAAAACACCTGGAGGGCCAGAGTTTGGACATCACTGTTTTAGGTAATAACCTCATGCAAGACACAACCCCTGACTGGCCATCCTGGTTTAGGAATTCCTGTTTGTTTCCCTTGCTGGATTGTGGTACAATTCCTCCTCTCCCTTGACTTGCCTTTCTCTTTCCCTCCATGAAGGTGGAGCTCATTGTGGGACCCTCGGAGGACATCATCCCCCAGCTGAAAGAGAAGTATGGCTTGCTCAGAGCTGACCTGGTCTTCATGGACCACGGGATCCGAGGCTACTTGCGTGACCTGCAGATGCTGGAGGCCCACGACCTTCTACCTGAGGGGGCCACTGTCCTGGCGGACAACATCATCTTCCCGGGGGCCCCCCGCTTCCTACAATACGCAAAGGCCTGCGGGAAGTACAAGTGGAGGGTGCACAGGACCAGCCTGCCATACTTCCGGGGCATTCCAGATGGGATGGCGCAGCTCACGTACACCGGGCTGCAGTGAGGTCGGAGGGGACAAGCGAGTCACTCAGCTGCAAGGGGTTACCTAGTCCAACCCCATTCTGCCATGCAGGAACACACCACTGAAGTGCCCCTGAGACATGGCCATCCAGCCTGGGTTGAAAGACCTGCAAAGAAGGAGAGTCTGCCACCCTCCGGGGAAGTCCGCCCCACCATCAAACAACTCTTACCATCAGAAAATGTCTGCTAAAGCTTAACTGGGATTTCTTTCCTTTCAGTCTGAACCCACTGGTTTGTGGTCTAGTTTCTGGAGCATCAGAAAACAAGTTTACAGCAACTTCTACATAGATTACAACCACTCTGCTGTGTGCCTCCAGGTTGCTTCCAACACACGGCAGCCCTAAGGCAGACCCATTACAGGGTTTCCTTGGGAAGTTTCTTCAGAGATGGTTTGCCATTGCCTTGACCTGAGGCTGAGATCCTGTGACTTGCCCAGGGTCACCCAGTGGGTTTTTATGCTCGAGCGGGGATTTGAACCCTGGTCTCTGGAGTCATAGTCCAATGCTCAAACCACTACGCCACACTGCCTATGCACTCTAGATGACTACCACCTCCCACTCTGCCACAACCCACGGATGGATCGCTCAGACGAATAGAATGGCTGAGTTGGAAGGGACCTCAAGGGCCATCCAGTCCAACCCTGACATGCAGGAAGACACAGCTAAAACACTCCTGAAAAGTGACCATACAGCCTCTGTTTAAAGATCTCCAAAGCAGGAGAGCCCACCAAGCTCTGAAGTGGTCCATTCCATGGTCAAAGAGATCTTACTGTAAATGAAAGTTCTTCCTAATGTTTACGTGGAATCTTTTTTCTTGCAATTTGGAATCCACTGGTTTTCGTCTTTCTTCCTAGATCAAGAGAAAACAAAATTGCTCCATCTTCTACATGGCATCCCTTCAAATGTTTAAAGAAGGTTGAAACACATCACCTCTCCATCGTTTCTTCTCCAATCTGCTCTTTATAGAGCGGACTGGATTTCAGACCTTTGATAATCTCTTCTGGGCAGTTCCCAGCTTGTCAGTATCCTTTGTCAACGGTGTTTGTGCCCAGAAACGGACACAGAAGCCCCCTAAGTGACTGAAACAGACCTTACCTGAAGTCCTGGTTCTGATTCTGGCCATCCCAGTTCAAGGAGGATATTGAAGAGCTGGAAGGCCTCCTCCTAAATCTTTGCCTGAGATGCAGCCATAAAGATGGAGAGCTCTGCTTTACTTCTTTGCTAGAGGAAAAGAAACCATGCCCCCGTCTCCACAAACCTGCAAACAACTGCAAAGAAAGCAATAGCCCAAATATTACTTCATTGTGCACCATGAAAAACAACTTGGCAGCTCAGATAACTCAGTGTTTTTATATATGGTTGTTTAGATGAGAAATAATTTTTTTAGTTTTCATGAAACACTTTGTTGTTGTTAACCAAGTAGATCCCGACCCATGGAGACCCTGATGAAGAGACCTCTCCAAGACCCCCGGTCCTCTGCTTCTCTGCTCAGGTCTTGCAAATCCAGTCCTGGCGTCTCCATCCATCTAGTGTGTCTCTTCCTCTTTCTGCTTCCCTCCACCTTTCCTTATTATTATTATTATTATTATTATTATTTTATCCCGCCTCTCCCTGTGTTGGATCCTAGCATTATTGTTTTTCCCAATTATTCATGCATTCTCATGATTTGGCCAAAGTACGACAGCCTCACCTTTATCTTGGTTTCCAGGGAGAGTCCTGGTTCGGTTTGTTCTTGGACCCAACTATTTGTCTTTTTGGCCATCCATGGGATCCTCAGCACTCTTCTCCAGCTCCACTTCTCATATCATTTGATTTTCTCTTTATCTGCTTTTCCCACAGTCCAGCTCTCACCTCGGTTCCTAGCGATGGGGAAGGCAATGGCTTGGACAATCCTCGCTTTAGCGTTTGGTTGTATATCTTTGCTCTTTAGGATCTTTTCTAGCTCTTTCATGGCTGCCCTTCCCATTCCTAGTCTTCTACTCATCTTTTGACTGCAGTCTCTGTCGTGTCCAATGTTTGCTCCAAGGTATAGGAATACTTTTAACTATTTCTATTTCCTGATTGTCTTGGTTGAATTTGTGTAGATCCTCCATGGTCATGAAACACTGCGAAGAGCCAAAAGCCACATTTATGTGAGAGATGCCACTGTGCAAACTCCCCTCTGCGTCCATTATTCAGGGAAAGCAGCTTTTAAAAAAGACAATGGCCTTATCTCCCGCTTTGAGAACTTCACTAAGTCAGCAAAGACAGGACTGTGAAGTCCAGATTTTTGGATGTTGTAAATGATTAGTGTTTGTTTTCAAGCGTTCCCAAGACTAGAATTTATGAACAGATTAAAACAGAGGTCTTACTCAAGGTGATGTTGGGTAAGAAAGGCTTTAATGTCCCTGCTTTGCAGTTGCCTTTAAAGGGTGTTTTGAGGTTTCTGCCCTGATTCCCCTTTGGCTTTTCTCTATCAGAGAGAAATGGATTAGGTAAGAAGGGCAAGGGACTACCTAAATCTGCCCCTTCTGCATTACTTTGGCTGCTTTTACACTGAATTTTGGGGTGGGATTTGTGCAAGGTTTGGTATCTGAACACATAAGGTTCCTCTCTGGATCCGAAGGATATATTTCCTAATGAGACCAAAAGATCCAAGGCGTTGTGCCCTCCGAGTGCCAAGGGACAAACACCCCAGCAAATTCCTTATTAAATTAGGAATCGCTCAAAGTGGGGCTACTGAGTCAGTTGACAACAACAGAGTTTTAAAATAGAAGCATCACAATAAAAACATCCAGGAGGAGGAAGGGAAAACCCAGTAAAACCAGCCCAGGGGAACAGCAAAGACCCAAAGGTGATGGTTCAAAGGGGCCTCAGAGAGGACAAAGAGCCTTTCGAGGGGGCCTGGGGGAACCAGAGGCCTTCAGTTTGGGGCCTTCAATAGGGACCGAGGTGGGAAGGGTGGCCGGAGGAGGGTGGCCGTCCTTTCCCCATCCCTTTGCCCCCAGGAAAGGCATCCAAGGGGGCAGAAGGACATCTCCAGCCAACAGTGGGGCTGGTGGTCAGTAGGGCTGGTCCAATGCCCGGCAAACAGGGTGACCGGATGTCCTAAGTGCAAAGGAGGACCAGGTGCTGCAAAATGAAGGACATTTTTAAAAATGGAGAACATCCATGGCTTGACAATATTTTAAAACTGTATAAATTCCCAAAAAGTAAACCTTGATTTTGCCATTTTCTACAAGGGACACCATTTTACTGTGCCACTGTATTTAATAATAATAATAATAATAATAATAAGTAATGGGACTCGGACATCCATGGATTTTGGTATCCACAGCGGGGTCCTGGAACCAAACCCCAGCAGATACCAAAAGCTAACAATATAAATATACATTCATTCCATATGGTTTATTTACAGCTCTGTTACACATCCTGTATTTTATTGTGGACTCAACCCTACTTTTTCTGATGAACTTACATTCGTTAAAATGCCTCGCTGGCTTGCAATATCCTAAGAGAACTCTGAGCAAAGACAAATGTTTAAAATTGCCCCTTACAAGCCACAAGCCTTTGGCTGAATTGACATTTAAATTATTTCTCTCATTCCTCCATGTGCTAAAACAAGGGGGGGGGGGTGACCCTTGCAACCCTGGCATTGTGTCTTCAAGCAGCCCGTTGCCTAACCCCTTTGCTGCCCTCTTCCCCTATGAGGAAGAAACGTGCCCTGAGTTCTGGGTGCGAGTGTTATCTGCTGTTCTTGCTCCGAGGGTGAAAAGGAGAATTTAGAGGGATTTGCAGTGAGGACAAGTCATAGAATCATGGAATCCTAGAGTTGGAAGAGACTCCAAGGGCCCTCCATCCCCCTTCTGCCATGCAGGAACTCTCAACCAAAGCACCCCAACAGATGGCCATCCAGACTCTGCTTAAAGACCTCTAAAGAAGGAGACTCTGCCATCCTTGAGGCAGCATTTTGCATCACTGAACATCTCTTACTGTCAGGAAGTTCCTCCTAATGTTGAGCTAGAACAGTGATGGCAAACCTATGGCACGTGTGCCAGAGGTGGCACTCAGAGCCCTCTCTGTGGGCACACATGCTGTCATCCTAGCACAGAGTTTGCCAGAGTTTCTTACTAGAAAGCCAGAGGGACGTGGCACTTTGCAATAAATAAGTGAGGTCCGGGTTGCAGTTTGGGCACTTGGTCTGTAAAAGGTTTGCCATCACTGAGCTAGAATCTCTTTTCCTGCAGTTTGCATCCATTGCTTTGGGTTGGACTGAATGGCCCTTGCGGTCTCTTCCAACTCTGATTCTAGGGATGGAGGATGTGGCTGATAGGCAGGCAGCATCTGGGCAGGAGGTGGAGCTGAGCCTGGAGGAGCTCATGGAGGAGCGATCTATCTATCTATCTATCTATCTATCTATCTATCTACCTATTTTCCTATCTGTCTACCTGTCTACCAACCTACCTACCTATTTGCCTGTCTCTCTGTCTATCTACATGCTTATCTATCTGATCTATCTATCTGTCTGTCTGTCTACTTACCTATCTATTTATCTCTGTCTACCTATCTGCCTGTCTACCTACCTACCTACTTATGTATCTATCTACTTGTGTATCTATCTGTCTATCTAGTAATCTGTCTGTCTGTCTACCTTATTATTATTATTATTACAGTATTATTATTATTACATTTATTTGTATCCCGCTCTTTCCCCAGGACTAGGACTCAGAGCAGCTTCACAGCATTAAAAACAATACAATTATAAACATTTTTTAAAAAGTACATTAAAAAGGAATTAAATTATTATGGTATTAAAGCAGATAGTTAGCAAAAGAATAAAACATACTTATTTATCAATCTACTTGCCTATCTGTCTGCCAGTCTGTCTGTCTACCAACCTCTCTGTCTGTCTACCTATTATCTGTCTTCCTACTTATCTATTTACCTATCTGTCTATTTATCTACCTACTGTGCTTATCTATCTATCTATCTATCTATCTACTTATCTATCCATCTACATCTGCCTACCTATTTGTGTATCTACATACTTACCTACCTACTTATCTATTATCTACTTACATACCTATCTATCTGCTTTCTTATCTAATTATCTTTGCCTGTCTGTCTGTCTACCTGCCTACTTATCTACTTGTCTGTCTGTCTGTCTCTCTCTATCTATCTAGTGTATCTCTTTCTATCCATCTGTCGATCGCTTTAACTCTTTGTCTGGCTCAAGGCTATGGCATTCTGGGAGTTGGAGTTCCTTGTGGGGCCTTCCTTCCTTACGCTCCGCTCCGCTCCTCTCTGGGCCCACAACAAACTCCAACTCCCAGAATGCCATAGCCTTGAGCCAGACAACGAGTTAAAGCGGCGCCAAACCGGGTTATTTCTCCCGTGTGGCT
The DNA here is from genome assembly GCF_019175285.1 of Sceloporus undulatus. Taxonomy (NCBI): domain Eukaryota; kingdom Metazoa; phylum Chordata; class Lepidosauria; order Squamata; family Phrynosomatidae; genus Sceloporus; species Sceloporus undulatus. The sequence goes on along the minus strand of NC_056524.1, from coordinate 1,951,024 downwards.
GCAGCCAGGGGGCCGCGTCCAGCCTGGAGCCTTGCAATTCTTCTCTCCTTGGAGACTAGAGCGAGGGAGCCTCGCGCGGCGCCTCCTCCTCCTCTGAGCATGGGCAGAGTGCAGAGAAGAGGAGAGAGAGAAAAGCAGCTGGGAGACACCACGTGACTCCCCGAACACGTGACTCCTGGGCCGTGCTCACGTGACTCTTGTGTCCTCCTGTGACTTTATTCAAGGCAGCAGAACCGGAGCAAACGATGCGGAGGACGGAGTTTCGGTACCCGAGGGAGGGAGGGAGGGAGGGAGGGGAAGGCGGGCGGATGATGGAGGGAGGGAGGGAGGGAGGGAGGGCCCCTGGCCCCCTCCGGCCCCCGCTGACCGGGTCTCCCTTGGCCCCGACAGGTGCCTCCTCCTCCTCCTCCTCCTCCTCGGCCTCTTGGTCTGCTTCTCCTCCTCGGCCGCCCGATGGGCTCCGGAGCCGGACCAGCTTCTCCGGTGAGTCGGCAGGACCCAGGGGCCCCAGCCCTTTCCCCCGAGGAGCCCCGCTTTCCTGCGCTGCCCCTCGGGCGCTGCCGGGGTCCTGCTCCTGACCCGCCCTGAAAGGCGGCCATCGGAGGCCAAACGCCTCCCAGGATCCCGGGCTGAAGAAAGCCCCGCCGGGAGAGAGAGCCATCGATAGGCTCGCCTTGAAAGCACAGAGGTCCCGAGGGCCTCCCGGCCCCATCGGAGCTGGGAAGTGGAGCAGGGTCAGCCCTGGCCAGTCCTGGGGTGGGAGACCAGCAAGGACCCTCCGGTGTGTGACACCCATCAGCCCCACTGGGGCCTCCCTTTTCCTCCCCCTTTTCCCGCCCCAGAGTCCCAGAGGGATGGCAGTCCATGGGTCGCCTGGAGCCCTCCGAGACGCTCAGCCTGACGGTGGCCCTCCGGCAGCAGCACCTGGCCCACCTGGCAGGGCTGGCGGAGCAGCTCTCCTCTCCAGACTCCCCAATGTATGGTAAGACTCGCCCCCCCCCCCCCCCCCCCGGCTATAGGGAGCCTGGCAGCATCTGGGCCAGGAGCACCATGGCCCCATAGCCATGACCCAGGCCTCTGCTGGGTGACCAGAGGTCCTCACTGCAAAGGAGGACACGGCATGGCGAAATGTAGGACCCTCCAGGGAAATGTGGGGCAGTAGAAAACAAAAGCTAGACTCACTCCTAGAGCTTGTCCATTCATTTCATAGGCTTTCTTAACAGCTATATGGTGTATCCTGCATTTTGTTATGTACACAACTAGCCCAAGGAAACCCATGACATTCACAAGAACTTATTATCTCCCTTGAAGAGCCTTGCTGGCTTGCAATAGACTTACACAACTCTGGGCAAGACAGAGGCTTAAACTTGTCCTCTACTGGCAACAAATCCTTGCATCTGCCTTTGAATTATCCCTTTCGTTGGCCCCTTGTGCTGAAATCAAGGATTTCATTGTGTCCTCAAGCAGTCCATGGCCAAACCGGTTTGGCTCTCCTTTTCCCCTTCAGGAAAAACAAAGGCTCCTTGAGCTCTGGGTGCGAGTCTTGTCTGCTGCTGCTCCTAGGATCCATCCTATCCCCCCATTTGCTGCAAGGATGGGCTGCCAGGTAGATGCATTTCTCTGATGAACACAGCAAACTGGTGTTACGCAATGGGCTTCTTAGCCATGCTCAGAATCATAGAACGACAGAGTTGGAAGAGACCACAAGGGCCGTCCATTCTGCCAGGCAGGACCTTTGCAAGCCTCCCAAAATATTAATAATAATAATAATAATAATAATAATTAAAAACTTTATTTCTAGCCCGCCTTTCCTGGGATCAAGGCGGGTTACAACAGCGAGAAGCACAATACAATCAATAAACAATAAAATTAAAAATACAAGAATTACAAAATATAAAAACTATTAAATACAGGTAAGAATTATCCAACTAGCACAGATTTACAAAAACAATGAGGAGAAAGAAGGGGGTTACATTGGAATGTTAGGGGTAAACCCGCTGGAACAGAAAAGTTTTAAGCCCCTTTTTAAACTGGTCCAAGGAGGTGGCCAAGCGGAGCTCCTCCGGAAGTGAGTTCCAGAGGTTGGGGACCGAGGTAGAGAAGGCCCTCTGAGTGGTGGTAGAATATCTTACCTCTGGGACTCGTAACAGTTGCTTCCCAGCAGATCTGAGAGTGCGGGGCAGAATGTATGGGGGGAGGCGGTCCTCCAAGTACCCTGGGCCCAAGCCATATAGGGCTTTATAGGTAATAACCAACACCTTGTATTGTGCCCAGAAGCGAATAGGCAGCCAATGGAGATCTTTCAGAATTGGTGTTATGTGACTGGTCCTGGAAGAGCCAGTGACCAGTCTCGCTGCCATGTTTTGAACCAATTGAAGCTTCCAAGTATGGTACAAGGGTTGCCCCATGTAGAGCGCATTACAGAAATCCAAACGAGAGGTTACCAGAGCATGTACTACTGTTTCAAGGTCCCCCCGGCCCAGGTGGGGTCGCAGCTGGCGTATCAGCCGAAGCTGATAACAAGTGCTCCTGACCGTCACATCCACCTGAGATGTAAGATGGCGCGACGAGTCCAGGAGCACCCCCAGACTGCGAGCTGAGTCCTTCACGGGGAGCATGATCCCATTCAGGACAGGTGGACAAACAACCATCCCCGGGCCAGGAGAGCCTATCACGAGCACTTCCGTTTTCTCTGGATTCAAACTGAGTCTGTTTTCCCTCATCCAGCCCATTACCGACTCCAGACAGGCATCGAGAGAAGAGATGCCATCCCTGGTCACTGCAGCAGCCGGAGGCACAGAGAAGACTATCTGGGTGTCATCAGCGTACTGATAACCCCGCGCCCCGTGTCTCCAGATGATCTCACCCAGCAGTTTCATGTAAATGTTGAATAGCATGGGGGACAGAATGGCTCCTTGAGGGACACCAGATGTAAGGGCCCTCTTATCGGAGCACACGTCCCCCAGCTGCACCATCTGGGACCGACCCGAGAGGTAGGAACGGAACCACTGGAGCACAGTGCCCCCAATTCCCAACTCTCTCAGGCGTCCCAGAAGGATACCATGGTCAATGGTATCGAAAGCCGCTGAGATGTCTAAGAGCACTAACAAGGACACGCTACCCCTGTCCATGCCCAGACGGAGATCATCGACCAAGGCGACCATGGCGGTCTCAACCCCGAAGCCCCCCCAGAAGCCGGTTTGAAATGGGTCCAGAAAATCAGTATCATCCAAGATCGATTGAAGCTGGATGGCAACCGCCCTCTCGATCACCTTCCCTAGAAATGGCAATAGTGATACTGGCCGATAATTATTATGCATCAGGGGGTCAAGGGAGGGCTTCTTTAACAATGGTTTTACGATAGCCGTTTTCAAATTAGATGGAAATTGCCCAACCCTGAATGATGTGTTTATTATTCGGCGTAACAAGGTAGTTACCACCGATCCCCCCTGAGCCGCTAGCCATGAGGGACAGGGATCGAGGGAGCAGCTTGTCTTCCTAACACTTCTAAGGATCTTGTCCACATCCTCGGTACTTACAGACTCAAAGTGATCCAGTCTAATTGAGTCCACGGAAGCTCTGGAGACCTCTACACTGGTTTCTGACCCAACAATGGCATCGAGATCAGCCCTTATCCGAGAGGTTTTATCCGCAAAGAAGTTATTAAATTGGTCACAGCAGGCCTTGGATGGTTCCAAAATAGGGTTCAGGGAGGAGGGAAACTGCGTAAGTTCCCTCACTACCCTGAACAGCTCTGCTGGACGCGACTCCGCAGACGCGATACGCGCAGCATAGAACGAGTTCTTTGCTGCATCTGTCGCCACTCCGTAGTCCTTCAAGAGGGAAGCTAGGAGTGCCTTGTTGGCTAAGTGCTGGTGTCTCTGCCATTTGCGCTCTAGTCGTCGCAGAGCCCGCTTCGTTGCCCGAAGATCTTTCATATACCAGGACAATTCCGTATATCCAAAATGGAGGGCAATTTGGAATTCCTCCTGGACAGAAATCTGAAATGTAGGACATCTCCTGGAAAAGGAGGACATCTGGTCACCTGCCGTAGGACAACTGACACCTGCTCCCTCCAGGTGGCTGCAGTGAGGGGACAGAGTGGCCTGGCTCCCTGGACAGCCCTTTCTGTCTGAACAGGGCAGGGGCGCAGTGGCCACAGTCCTCTTCTGGCCCAGCTGGAGTGGGACCCTCATTCCCCTGAGTCCCCCCAATTAGGCTGCTGCCCACGTCCCTAAAGGAATGATCAGGAATGCCCCCTACTGCACACCCCACTTTGGTTGTGGTGCACCCCCCAAACAGTGAGTGCGCATAGGGGGCTACGGTGAAAAGGGACGAGCGGCTTGGTGGCCTGGCTGTGGCTACTGCAGGCAGGGGTCAGAGGGAGACTGTGGCCCCACTCCAGTGGACACAGCCTGGACTTGGGGGTCTCTGTTTTCTTGCAGGGCAGTTCCTGTCGCTGGCTGAAGTGGCGGCCCTGGTGGCCCCGTCCCCTAAGACGCAGGAGAAGGTGAGGGGCTGGCTGGAAAAACACAGTGTCCGGGAGTGCCAGGAGGTGGCCACCAAGGACTTCCTGCATTGCCAGATGCCAGTTAGGTGAGTCAGAGTAGGGGTGTCATTAAGGGGGTGCTGGGGTTATCGAATGCACCAGGTGACACCCTAAGCTGCCTTGAGTCCCTGTACTGGGAGGAAGGCAGGATATAAATGGCTCCTTTTCATCCTGGAGAGAAGTGACCAGTGGGATGTCCAGTGGGGCTCTGTCCTGGGCCCAGTGTTATTCAACATCTTCATCAATGATTTGGATGACAGAAATGGGGGCATACTTATCAGATTTGCAGATGGCACCAAATTAGGAGGAATAGCTAATACCCCAGAGGATAGGATCAAGATTCAAAATGACCTTAATAGATTAGAAAGCTGGGCCAAAGCTAACAAAATGAAAGTCAACACGGAGAAATGTAAGGTACTGCACTTAGGGCAGAAAAATGAAATGCACAGATACTGTATAGGATTATGGGGGACACTTGGCTTAAGGAGACTTGTATGTGTGAAAGGAATCTGGGAGTCCAAGGAGACCATAAGTTGAACGCGAGTCAACCGTGCGATGCGGCAGCTAACAAGGCCAATGCAATTTTAGGCTGCATCAATAGAAGTATAGTGTCTAGATCAAGGGAAGTAATAGTGCCACTCTATTCTGCTTTGGTCAGGCCCCACCTAGAATACTGTGTCCAGTTCTGGGCACCACAATTCAAAAAGGATGTTGAGAAACTGGAGCCATGTGTCCAAAGAAGGGTGACTAAAATGATGAAGGGTCTGGAAACCATGAAGCCCTGTGAGGGAGCTGGGGATGTTTAGCCTGGAGAAGAGAAGGTTAAGAGGTGATATGAGAGCCCTGTTTAAATATTTGAAGGGATGTCATATTGAGGAGGGAGCAAGCTTGTTTTCTGCTGCTCCAGAGACTAGGACCCGGAACAATGGATGCAAACTGCAGGAAAAGAGATTCCAGCTCAACATTAGGAGGTACTTCCTGAGAGTAAGGGCTGTTTGACTGTGGAACACATTCCTCCCTCGGAGTGTAGTGGAGTCTCCTTCCTTAAAGGTCTTTAACAAAGGCTTCATGGCCATCTGTCAGGGATGCTTTGATTGAGAGTTCCTGCATAATAATAATAATAATAATAATAATAATAATAATACAAATATTTATTTATATCCTGCCTCTTCTGCTTTGAGGATCGAGGCGGGTAACAGCAAAGTGAATACAATACACAATAATAAAAACAACAAGCCCACAATATCCCAACCCAACCCTCCCTCCCACTATAACATTAAACAGTAAAAATGGTTAAAAAGTACAGTGGGCCCTTTCCCTATTGGGGGGGATCCATTCAGGACCCCCTCCGCGTAAGGCGAATTCCACCTATGCTCAAGCCCCATTCATTTGAATTGGGCTAGTGTGCAGCATCACGGTGTTGCAGGAGCATGCAGGGCGCCACAGGTGCTTGCCCCATTCATTCGAATGGGATGCGCCGCCCTGCACGTTCCCCGCAGCTTGAGCGTGTACGCTCAAGTCCGTGTAAAGCGCGCCCACGTATAACATGGGCGCACTGTACATAATACAACAAAGTTAAAAACAAACCCCAAATAAGAAAAATAGTAAAAGGAGGGGGATTCAAGTGGTTCTGGACATTATCCATCGGGGAAGGCCTGCCGGAAGAGAAAGGTTTTTGTCGCCTTTTTAAAAGCCTTGAGTGAGGATCATTGGCGAATCTCTTCCGGAGGTCATTCCAAGTTTTTGGAGCGGAGGCAGAGAAGGACTTCCGGGAATTTCACTACCAGCCTGGTCTTTCTAGATTGTAAGAGGTTTTTCCCGGAGGACTGGAGTGTATGGGAGGAGGCAGCTTTCCTTCAAGGAGGCTGGACCCAAGCCATGTAGGGTCCCTCCCCTCTTTTTATTATTTTTCTTATTTGTATTGTTATGCATGGCAGAAGGGGGCTGGACTGGATGTCCTTTGTGGTCTCTTCCAACTCTACGATTCTATGCTTCTATGATTAAATAAATGAAATAAAAATAAATTAATAATAATAATAATAATAATAAGGGGTGTGTGACCCCACTGCTCCCCAAACATCGCTGCCTTTGGGCAGAAACAGGCTGAGGTTGGTGCCTGCACCCCTTTAAAACACTGAAGAAATGGTTAAGTGGGGAACTGCTCAGTGGCGGGAGAAAGGAGAGGCCCTTTTTTTAAAATAAAAAATTAAACTTTAAATTTAAGAAAGTTGATTTAAAAATTCAATTAAAAATTGTTGTTCCTTTTAAATTTTCTTTAAAAACATCACTTCCTACCAAATTTTCACTTTCTTTTTAGCCACATAAAACACAGTACATGTAAATAAACGTAGGCTCTGCACATGATAATTGTAATTAAAAAGGAACAATTTTAATTTGGCTAGCTGTTTATGTCACAAATTTTGCCATGACCTTCAGTGATATACAGGAATTATGATTTAGGAGTGTGATTAGTATAAAAATATTACTAAAGATTCTGCATTATGTAAGAATTCATTCTAGGTCCCATGTGTATGTATGAGTTACCAAACTGGGTGGCACCAACCCTAGTGATGCCACTTAGTCAAGGAGGGCAGATATGGGACCAGAGGGAGGGAGGGAGGTTGGGGTGAGCCTTTAATGGAACACAGCCCCCTCCCCCAGAGGCTGAACCCCTTCCCTTCTCTCCACAGAACAGCCGAGCGCCTCCTCCCAGGAGCCCAGTTCCATCGCTACGTGAAGGGGGAATGGAGCGTGGCCCGCTCACCATCTCCTTACACTCTCAGCAAGGAGCTGATGGAGCATGTGGATTTTGGTACAGTGTGGTGCAAGGAGGGGAAGGGAAACAGGACCCCCCACACACACAACATCTGAGCCTGACATCCCAAACCATTGCCCTATCTGCCACTTTGAGTGGTTGAGTCTCTGCCCATAGCTGATCCTGCGGATGAGGGTTCAGTCAGGCTACTCCATTCCTCCCATGTCACTCTGGGATCAAGGGTCAGGTCCATCCCCCCCCCCCCATGTTACTCTGGGATCAAGGGCCAGGCCTGCTTCAGACAGTGCCACGGACCCACACATGGCTGCTGCCCACAATCCTCTCCCTTTCTTTCTCAGTGGGTGGCCTTCACCGCTTCCCCCCAGAGAGGAAAGCCCTGATCCGGTCCTGGGGCACCGAGAAGAAGGAGCCGCAGTTCACTTTCCACCTAGGGGTGACTCCAGCCGTACTACGCAAGCGCTACAACCTGACGGAGGGGGATGTGGGCGCCTCCCCAAACAGTAGCCAGGCTTGTGCACAGGTACATGGAGCCAGTTCCCACCAACCTCCTGTACCTCCTCCAACCCCCAATTTGTTTCCTGACTTGAGCCTGGCTCCCAGGCCATGGAGGAGTCAGGCATGTGGCTTGCAGGCTGTTTTGATGGAAGGGAGTCCCTGTAGCCCCCAAATGTAAGTCACCCCTTCCCACTAGGCAACACTGACAGCTTCCATTTTTGCAAGGAGTGGTTCTTTGGCAAAGCCTTTGGGTCCTCATTATCAATTTCAGACCAAGACCCACTCCCCAATCAGTGATTGCCATGGAGATCCTTCTTTCATTAAGATTAGGATTATGGCGCAAAGGGGCCAGGAAAATTGGGGGGCAAGTGGCAGTGGACACCTCCATCCTTGCTGGCAGAAATCCCACTGGCCATGCAAACCTGAGAATGGCAAAAAGTGGGACTGGGCGGCATGCTAGCTGCCAACTTTGCCCGGATAGGGTCTCTTACTGGGTCTGTGAGTGGGCCCTCCCTGACGGTTCCCTCTTTGCTCCCTCAATTTATCCCCAGTTCTTGGAGCAGTACTTTCACCCAGCCGACCTCTTGGAGTTCATGAAGCTCTTTGGCAGTGGCTTTCCACACCGCTCCAGCGTAGACCATGTGGTCGGCCACCAAGGGGGCAGCAAGGCCGGCCTGGAGGCTAGCCTTGATGTGGAGTATCTCATGAGTGTCGGCGCCAACATCTCCACCTGGGTCTTCAGCAATGGAGGTACCAGCCCAACAGGGGCCAGGGGAGGATGACCTCAGTCCCATGGGCATCTCTCCGTGGGAGTGGGGTGGCAGAGGGGTGGGAGTGGTCCCTGCCTTTGACCCCTTGCATCCTGCTCTACCCACATGCCCACAGGGAGGCACGAGGGGCAGGAGCCCTTCCTGGCGTGGCTGCTGTTGCTGAGCAACACCTCTGCCCTCCCATGGGTCCACTCAGTCAGCTATGGGGACGATGAGGACAGCCTCTCCAGGGCCTACATGGAGCGTGTCAACGTGGAGTTCCAGAAGGCAGCTGTCCGAGGGATGAGCATCCTTTTTGCCTCAGGTACAAAGATACTGTACCAGCCAAGCCATCTTCCCCATGCACCTTAATAATTATAATAGTGATTAATAATAATAATAATTGGTAACCTCACAACTTGATTTCTGCAACATGCTCTACATGGGGCTACTCTTGTGCCTAGTCTGGAAAGTTCAGTTAGTTCAAAACATGGCAGCCAGGTTGGTCACTGGGAGACCTAGAAGTGACCACATAACACCCATCCTAAAATCGCTTCTTTGGCTGCCTATTAGTTTCCAGGCACAGTAAGAGGTGTTGGTTATAACCTTTAAAGCCCTACATGGCTTGGGTCCAACCTATCTAAAGGATCACCTTCTTCTGTATAATCCACCCCATGCACTCAGGTCCTCTGGGAAGAATTTATTGCAGCCTATAAAGACCAGCTTGACTGCAACTACCCAGAGGACCTTTTCTGCAACGGCCCCCAATTATGGAATGGCCTGCTGGAGGAGATCTGTCATATTACCACCTTAGACAGCTTTAAAAAGGCTGACAAGATGGATCATAGAATCATGGATCTCTTCCAGCAGGCCTTCCCTGAATAGCAAACCCAGCCACCAACTGAATCTATCTTCCATTGAGTACTTGTACCCCATCTGCCCATCCCTGATTATTTTAATTGTATTGCTGTTAATGTTTAGTTCTGTTTAATTGATGCTTTAGGAGAGGGAGGGAATGATTGGGATATGGGATATGTATGTTCTCGTTTTAATTGCAAGCCTCCTCAATTGTCCCCGAGAGAGAGGCGAGATATAAATAAAGTTTTATTATTCTTAATAATAATAATAATAATAATAATAATGAAATGTATTTATATCCCACTTCTCCAATGAGATCAAGGTGGCTTACAACAGTATTAAAAACATTAAAATACAGTAAAATACAATACCCCATAAACCTGCCCACCCACAATAACCAATAAATAAAAAAAAATAAACGATAATTTTTGTTGTTATAGTTATTCTTATCTGCCCCTCCCCATGAATTGAGGTGGGGGACAACAATTAACAAACAACATCAGTTAAAATACATCAGCTCTTAAATACACACCAATTTAAGAGAACAAATAAGATGTACATGTATTAAAACAATGCACATTTAAAATTCATCATTTAAAATTTACCCTTTAAAATCATCTGGATAAGCCTGCTGGAAGAGACAGGACTTCAAAGCTGTTTTAAATTCTGATGTTGAATCTCATCCAGCAGGTCATTCCACAGTTTTGGGGCGGCTGACTGTCTTCTGGCTGACTGTCGCCAACTTAGTCCTGGCTGACTGGAGTAATTGTCCACCAGAGGATTTGAGTGTACAAGGCCCCTGTGCAGGCTATACTGGCTGGGGATGCTGGGTTGGACACTCCCTGGTGTCATTTCCTCCCCATGGAGAGCTAGGAGCTCCTATGTCCAAGGAAGCCCCTGAGGAAGAGTGCGCAGCTGCAGTGCCTACTGGCACTAGGAGACCATAGATCTCACCCTATACAGTCTGCCCTCCACCTTTGCAGCTTTGACTTCTGCTGCTTTGATTATTCATGGATTTGATTAATAAGTTCTCTCTAGGAATCTCTAGGTCCTCTGGCATGACTCTAGGGTCGACGTCTGCCAGAGGTTGTGCTGGAGAAGCCCAGATATTCCTAGAGAGATCACTTCTGTAGGCATTTGTAGGTCCTCCAGTACAATTCTGTGGTCAGCTTCCAACAGATGTTGACCATGTAGTTGTGCTGGAGGACCTAGAGATTCCTACCGAGGTGTTCTCTCAGTTTAAAAAAAAGTGTTTTTAACTGGAGGGGTTCCCCCCCCCCCACTTTAACAGGAGTCCTGGACCCCTAGTGAATGCGGAAGGCCCACTGTACTTTGTTTCCTCCACATGCACAGCACGCATGGCTGACCTGAGACCGGCTACTCACCAGTGGAGACAGTATGTAAAGAGATCTTGTAGCATCACTGAGACCCACTGAAAGAAAGAAGTTGGTAGCATGAACTTTCGTAGACTTCGGTCTACTTCCTCAGATGCACTTTCATTTCCTCAAATGCATCCAAAGTAGACGTAAGTTTATGAAAGTTCGTGCTGTCAACTTCTAACTTTTAGGTAGTGCAACAAGATCTCTTTACACACTGATTCTGCAGACTAACACAGCTATATCTTTGAATTCTGCAACCTGTGGAGAGAGGCAGAGTCAGTCGAGGCAGGACCTCTTTTGCTGTGGCACCAGCTTTTACTAAATTTGATCTCAGGTCATTCATCTGGCAGGTCATTCCAAAGTCTATGGATAGCTGAAGAAAAAGTCCTTGATTGTGTCTTCCTACATGGCGAGTTGGACTTGATAGCCCTTGAGGTCTCTTCCAACTCTAGGATTGTATGATTTGGTGATTCCTCTGGCTGACAATTACCAACTGAGCTGACTGGAGGACCTGAGTGTAAGGAGCAGATTACATGGGGAAATGTAATTGTTTCAGACATTCATTCCTCTCTTTTTGAGGGGCAAAGGAATTTTTTGTAAAGCTGTTTCCAAAACATCAAAGGGAAATCCCACAGCCCAAATCCTGTTGTTTCACCTTACAGAGTAGAGCCATTGAAGGAACCGGGAGGACACAAGTCATTCCTTGTGACCATCCATGGGTCTTCTCCTCTCCAGTTGGGACTGACTAGGATGATTCAGGCCCAGCTGGACTAACCAGAATTGGAGAATTCTAGAACAATTCTAGACAATCTAGAATTTGAAGGATGGAGGCCAAATGAGAGGAAATTTTGGCTAATGAAGGGGGCAATCATGAACTAATGGAGCTTTTGCTGCTTCTGATGCTTTCAGGGGACTCTGGAGCCGGTTGCCGGACCATCCGGCCGGGTCACCATGTTTTCCGACCCAGTTTCCCAGCTTCCAGGTGAGAAGAGGCAGCATTTATTTTAATATTGTCATAATTTAATTCTATTTTAATTTATCGCTTGTGTATGTTTTAACTGGACTGTTCTTTTAATATTACAAGCTGCTCTGGGTATCAGTTTTGAGAAAAGAATTGCATACAAATTGATAATGATAATGATGTCAAGGGAGCAGGAGACGGGGAAGGGGCTTTCCCAGCCTCCCATGTTCCTTCTGGCAAAGCTGTGCTGGGGATGGTGATGTGGGGAGGGGGTTTGCATTGATGGTGACCTGTCCATCCTACCACCTGAGCTCCCTGAGCCTGGTTTGGAGATGTGGGGTGGATGTGCATCAGAGGGGATTCTGGCTTTGAATTTCCTGGTTGAATTACCCACCTGCTTCTTCCCCCCATAATTGTGGACTGCTACCATTTCCCAGAGGGACCCCCCCCCAATTTTTTTAAAGGATGTGGGCAAGCTGGAGTGTGTCCAGAGGAGGGTGACTAAAGTGGGGAAGGGTCTGAGAACCAGAAAGCCCCATGAGGAGATACTTAGTGAGCTGGATAGGTTTAGCCTGGAGAAGAAAAGGTTAAGAGATGATATGATAGCCCTGTTTAAGTATTTGAAGCAGTGTCACATTGAGGAGGGAGCAAGCTTGTTTTCTGCTGCTCCAGAGACTAGGACCTGGAACAATGGATGCAAATTACAGGAAGAGATTCCACTTCAACATTAGGAGGAACTGTCTGCCACCAAGAGCTGTTCGATAGTGGAAGACGCTTGTTTCTCTTGGAGGGTGGTGGAGTCTCCTTCTTTGGAGGTCTTGGATGTCCATCTGTGGGGGATGCTTGGATTGTGAATTCTTGCATGGCATGGGGTTGCACTGGATAGCCTTTGTGGTCTGTATGGTTCTATGATTCTACCCCAAAAGCCCTTCTGGCTTCCAGCACACTCATATCCATCGAGGCTTGCTTTGGGTTGGTGTTTTGCAAAGATGGAGGAAAGACCTGGAAAGACCCACTCTGGGTTCCCCCAAATGCACCTGGGAAGGAAAGGCTCCTCTCCTTTAGGGAGCTGGGTATGTTTAGCCTGGAAAAGAGATGGTTAAGAGATGATATGATAGCCCTGTTTAAGCATTTTAATGGGTGTCACATTGAGGATGGAGCAAGCTTGTTTTCTGCTGCTCCAGAGATGAAGACATGGAGCAATGGATGCAAACTACAGGAAAAGAGATTCCATCTCAACATTAGAAGGAACGTCCTGACAGTAAGAGCTGTTTGACAGTGGAACACATTCACTTGGAGATTGTGGTGGAGTCTCCTTTGGAGGTCTTTAAGCAGAGGCTGGATGGCCATCTGTCAGGGATGCTTTCATTGCGAGTTCCTGCATGGCAGGGGGTTCGGCTAGATGGCCCTGTGGTCTCTTTCAACTCATATGATTCTAAGATCCTGGTTACTTGGGGGGGCACTGTGCCCACCTTGAATTGCCCTGTGGTTGGACTGTGCCCACAGCCCCTTCGTGACGACGGTTGGGGGGACCTCCTTCCAGCACCCCTTCCTAGTGAGCGCCGAGATCTCACGCATCAGTGCGGTGTTTCAGACAATGTTTTTCCTTCCTTCCCCAATGCCCTCAAAATTCCAGGTGAAGCCCCCTTTAAACAAATTTTGAATTTTTAAATGTTGGAAATTGTTTTAATATGTGTGCAATCTTATTTTTCATTTAAAATTGAATGTGTGTTTTCAGCTGATGCAGTTTCTCTATTATTATAGTTGTTGTTCCCCATCTTGACCCAACGGGAGAGAAATACAGTCGGCCCTCCAACAAATGCAGATTTGAACTACTGCAATTTGATTTATTTATAAGTTCTCTCATCTAGGAATCTTACTCCTCCACGCAGATTCTGTACATCAGCCGCTTCAAAGGTCAAACAAGAAGGGCCTAGAGATTCCTAGAGAGAACAACTGCTCTAGGCCATTTGTAGGAACTCACTTCCACTCAATTTCTCTAATCTAATCAACCTCTGACAAGTGTTTGACCTATGATTGTCCTGGAGTACCTAGATCCTAGAGAGATGTTTTTTCTTGGTTAAAAAATAGTATTTCCTTCATGCTTTTGGTTGAAGGCCTCACCTGGAATAATGCTGTTCCAGTTCTGAGTCACAATTCAAAAAAGGATTTGAGAACACCTATCAGTCCATGTGTCCAAACAGAGCAACTAAAATGGTGAAGGCCCTCTTGTAAACCAGGCCCTATGTAGGAAAGACTTAGGAGCTGGGGATGTTTAGCCTGGAAAAGAGACACGTTAAGAGTGATATATAGCCTTGTTTAAATATTTGAAGGGATGTCATATTCAGAGAGGGAAGCAAGCTTGTTTTTCCCTGCTCTCCAGAGAACAGGATCCGGAAACAATGGATGCAAAACATAAGGTCCAAAGGATTACCACCTGAAACACATTAAGGAGAACTTTTTGATAGCCAAAGCTGTTTGACCAGTAGAACATGAGCCCCTCAAAAGTGGTGGATTCTCCCTCTTTGGAGGTTTTTACAACATGCTGGAGGCCCAATGTGTTGGTGGGTGCCCTTTTGATTTGGTGTTCCCTGCCTTGCAGAAATGGTGTTGGAACTGGATGAACCCTTGGAGTCTCTCTCCCGACTCTATGATTCTGTATTCATTTGTCCTTTTTCCACTATCCTATGTTTCTCCAACCCCATCTAGTGTGGAGGAACTCACTGCTGTTTTTTATATTTATGTTACACTTATGGCCTGCCCCCTCTGTTTGCATGCCTCCCATACAACAGCCCTCATGCCTGGGCCTGCACTGGCCTGTTGTATAGCCATACACAGACCTTACACATACCAACACACACACACACCACATACGTCTGGCAATGCCTGGTGACCATCTTCATGGAGCTCTGAGTAGGAATTGTGTTTGTTTGTTTCAACACAAGGAAAGTTCTGTTGGCAATGGATGGGTGGTGAAGGTTTGTGCCCCGCAAGTCACCTGCTTGCATCCCCTACCTCTGCTTTACACTCAACCCCCTTTACAGGTTGCCGCTGTGAAGCACACGTCTTCCTCAGCACGCTACATCATCTTCCACCCCCTCCACTACTACAAACAGCACCGAGGGCCTACCCAACCTGCCGCCTTGTAATACCGACAACTACTGGGTGGTGTCCCAACCCTGATCCCGCTGCCCTGGGTCACTCACGGCACCCTCCGTGAGTAGGAGGGCTTGTGTTGGGGGTGAGGGCACTCCTGTCCCTAAGGGCCCCAGCCTGGTTGAACCAGAACGTCATAAACCACAAAGGAGGAACAAGGCACCACAAAATGTAGGACATGACCAATAAAACCCCTAAAAACACTTTATAAAATATAAATACATTTCAGTTGGTGTCCTTTACTGTCTTTTTATTATCCATATTTTTTTTCTGATTAATTTATCCTTTTTAAAATCTCCTTTTGGCCTGAAATAACTTACAGAACTTGAGAGCCAAAGCAATGCTTAACATTGTACTCTACTAGCAACAAAGCCCTTAACATTTAAATTATTCCTTTCATTTGTCCATTGTAGCTGAAATTAAAAGTGAGGGAAAACCTTCTCCAACATTTGCTTTGCCCGCTCTAGAAGCAGCCCGTTGCCTAAACAGGTTTTCTGTTCCATTTCCCCTTTCTAGAAACAACAAAAGTTGCCTTGAGCTCTGGTGCGAGTCCCTGTTCCTACTGCTGCTCCTAGGAAAAAAGAACTTCAAAGGATTCTTACTCTTACTCCTAATTTTGCAGGCTGTTATAAGTAAAACCACAGTTCTCGAAGGGAACAGCAAACAATGGTGTTACTACAGTGGGCTCTCTAGTGGTGCTCCAAGAATGAAGGACATTTTGGGAATATCCTTCTGCTGGTCAAAAGGCTTAAATGTAAGGCAATGAACTGGAAAAGAACTCCCAACGTTCAACCCACTTTCTCATGACTTCCCCCCACTTTTCCCTGTGCCCCCTATGCCCAGAGAACCTTGGTCTGGAAATAATCTGGGCATGGGGGTTCCTTGTTTCCCTTCCAGGCATCAACAACGCCGTGTGGCTGGAGCCCTCTTTTCGCACTGATCAATGACCGACCGCACCTGCTCAGCGTGGGTTTGCCCCCCACTGGGCCTTACTCAATCCAAATCCACTCAAGACGCTCCAGGATCAAGGGCCAATGCACTGCCACTCATATGATGTAAGTGTGCCAATGGGTGAACCTCCCACACCCTTAAAAGGCCACTGTGTGTTTGTGGGGAAAGGGAGTCCCCATGCCCTCTTGAAAAGTGTCAGCTCCCTCATTCAGATGCCACCCCCTCTCCTTCACCTTTTCCTCCTAGGTTCACCAAACCCCGGTCCACCTCTCCGGCCTTGACTGCCACCGTGGAGGCCAGGGATTCTGCGACACTCCTCCTGGACCCTGTCCACTTCTGGGGGTAACCCCCAACTTCCCGGAGCTCACTGCGTGCCCCTGCTCCGCTAGTGGCCCCCAGTGGGTAATGGGTGGGGGGTTAATGCATTAGAATGAATGTCACCTTCCCCAGACACGTATTTTTTGTGGCAGGAATGGTGTCCCTGTCCCAACTCCTATTCCCATAGACCACTGGTCGTCTGGGAGAGGGCAATTGTGAAGGAGCCCTGCTTTGTGGAATTGGTGGATTAAAGGGGCTAATTTGGGGGGGCTAAGATGCATATGCTGCACAACCTAGCACCTGACATGCCATATGTGCCAATACTTGCACATCCCTTTACATCTTCTTCTTTCTATCCATTTGTTCCAGCCAAGGAAGGGAATGACTGGCCAGTGTGGGACCCCCTGGCCCATGGCCTTCCCCTCCCTTGCCCAGGTAGTAGGAAGATGGATGGGTGCCATAGCAGGCCTCTATTGGTGTGGGTATGGGCATGTCCTAACCAGAGAGGAAGTCCCAATGCCCAGCCCTGAGCAGAAGACCTCTGCAGTACCCAGCCCAAAGGAGAAGGACTCTGGCCCAGTGTGGCAACCATATTCTCCCAGGGCAATGCTTGTGGGCAGGAAGCCATCTTCCCAAGGCAATAAACCCATGGACTGCTGACTAGAAATGATTGTGCATGTCCTTGTTGGGCAGGCTGCCCATTGCTATGGGGCTGGTGGGTGAGTGGAGCAGAATTTAGGAGGAGTGGCTAATACCACCAGAAGCATCTTGCCAACAAGCCTCAATTCCCCAGAATGTTTTTTTTTGCGCCAAAATCCCCGAATCCACAATATTATTATATATTATTATTATGATTATATTATTATTACTCATCAAAATCCCAGAAAGAATTATAATTAAATATTCCCCCAATTCTGGGCAACCCGCCCAGAGGAGAGGCTCAAAATCAAAGTAGACCATTATTAGATTAGAAAAGCCACATGCTAACAGAGGAATTCCAGTATGAAAAATGTCAAGCACTGCAACTATACCAGAAAAATGAAATCACTAGATGTAGAGATGAGGATAACCTAGCATTAGCAACAGTACATAGGAAAGGGATCTGGGAGTCCTACAAGACCACAAAGTTGAACATGAGTCAAGACTGTGATGCAGCGCTATAAAAGGCACAATGCGATTCTATGTCAAGCATCAATTAGAATGTGTAGTTGTCCTCAATCAAGGGAAGTAACATGCCACTCTGTTTCTGCTCTGGTCAGGCTCCACACCTGGAATCACGTTTCTGTGCACCACAATTCAAAAAGGACATTGAAGAAACTAGGAGCCCATGGGTCCAAGGAGGGTGGAAGATCTGGAAACCATAAGCCCTCTAGGAAACTGAGTGCGCTGGGGGTTTTACCTGGAAAGAGAAGGTTTAATAAGGTGATATGATGCCCTGTTTAAAATATTTGAAGGAGATTTCATATTTGAGGAGGGAGCAGCTTGTTTTTCTGCTGCTCCAGAGAAACAGGACCCAACAACAATGGATTGCAATGGAAAAGAGATTTCCGATCCAAGATTAGGAGAACCTCCTGAGAAGTAAGAGCTTGTCGACCTTAAGAACACTCCTTCTCCTGGGAGTGTAGATGGAGTCTCACCATCCTTGGAGGTCTTTAAGCAGAGGCCTGGATGGACCATCTTTCAATGGGGGTCTTTGACAGAGAGTTCCTGCATGCTGGGGGCATAGGGCCACTGTCTTCTGCTTTGCTCAGGCACCCCACCAAGATAAAAATAGAAGATAACAAATAAAAATCCATGCTCAAAATGGAGGGAATATTTTGATAACTTTTCCCTCCAGATGAAAGACGGAATGGAGGACCGTCCTGAAAGGAGGACGTCTGGTTACACCTCAGTGTTGGGCGGGGCTAAAGAAAGGGCGGAGCCAGCAACAACCAGAAGGGCGTGCTGTAAATATCCAAGCTAGTCGCGCTTTAGCGTAGGCGGGCCTAAAGAAAGGCGGGGCATCAACAAGAAACAAAGGCGTGGCTGTAAGCCTAGTCCCTTGAGCGTGGAGGGCAATCCAACAATGGTTCCAGGATCGAGATTTCCGTCCGCGGGAGGCGTCATTTCCGGGGCGCCGCTCGCCGCGCCTGCGCAGAAGGAAAGAGTCCTCCATGAGCGGCCATCAAGGGCGGCGGGAACAGGCGGGGAAGGCGACCCCAGCCCTGGCTCCCCAAGCTCCGTCGCCGGCCGCCGCGGAGCCCCACTTCCTCTCTCGGCAAAAGCGCAGCCCCGACGCGCCTTCCACTCGGGAACCGCTCCGAGGCGTCTACGGTTGGGGGTCCCTCCGACCGCCCACCCGCCGACCGCTCATCGGCATCCCCTGAGAGTCGCCCCTCGCCCTCCCCGCCCCGTCCTCCTCCGAGGGACCGCCGTCTATTCCTCTTCCTCCTGACCTCCTCCTCTCCTCTTCCTCCTCTTCGGTGCCCAAAGGGGTTCTTCGCACGCCAACGAGAGGGGAGCCAACGACGCCCACCGCAGCCCCGCCGCCACTAGCCCCCCGCCGCCGCCACGACCCCGCTCCCCACTCCGGCCGACCTCGGCCGCACAGCACACATAGCCCCGCTTCTCCCTCTCCCCTCCGCCCCCACCCTTGTCGACTCTCTCCTCCAGCTCGAGGACTAACAACCCCCACGATCAGCAACCCAGACCCCCCAAAAGAGAGAAGTGGCTCGAACCCCCGAGGCGAAGTTATGGGACCCTCAAGGCTGGCCTCAAGCCGTGGGGGCCTTTGGGCAGGTTTTGTCGAGTGGTTTGCCTACATCGCCCTGGAGACTTAAATGCACGAAAGGATACTAGAGTCCACAGTAAGGACCAGGAGTTGAACATGAGTCAACATGGTGATGCGGCAGCTACACATCAGCCAATGCGATTCTAGGCAGCATCAAGAGAAAGTATAGGTCCACGTATCAAGGGAAGTAAAAGTCCCATCCTCTCTACTCTGCTTTGGAAGTTTCAATAGACTTCCACAAGCATCTGAGATCATCAGGCTTGGAAGTATCCATGGAGCCTCCTACAAAGCTCATCTGCCAACTTCTTCTTTTCAATCAGTCCTTCAAAGGTGCTTACAAGAGCTCTCTACAAATTTGAAAGTGAGTCGACAGTTCCAGGCAAACAGCTAAAAGGCCAGTGCAAAAGTCTAAGCAGCGTCAGAGAAGA
>NC_056524.1:1890006-1931609 GCF_019175285.1 Sceloporus undulatus | reverse complement strand
AAGGGAGGTCATATTGAGGAGGGAGCAAGCTTGTTTTCTGCTGCTCCAAAGAATAGGACACAGAAGAACAGAGGCAAACTACAGGAAAAGAGATTCCATTTAAATATTAGGAAGAGCTGTTTGACAGCGGAACACACTCCCTCAGAATAATGGCATCGCCTTCCTTGGAGGTCTCTAAACAGAGACCGGATGGCCATCTCTCAGGGATGCTTTGATTGAGAGTTCCTGCATGGCAGAATGGGGCTGGGCTGGATGGCTCTTGGGGTCTCTTCCAACTCTAGGATTCTAAGTCACGCTCTCATAGAATCCTAGAGTTGGAAGAGAGCCCAAGAATGGAGTGTGACTTGCCCTGGGGATCTCATAGTGGCGTTAGGGGGACCCTAAGGTGAACCTCTGTCATGGAGATTCCTTGGCAGTGTTTGTTCAGAGGGGGTTTTGTATTGCTATCCTCAGGCTGCAAGAGTGTGACTTGCCCTGGGTCACCCAGTGGGTTTAATGGCAGAGTTAGGACAACCCTCAGGTGACCCTTTATCAGGAGGTTTTCTTAGCAAGGTTTGTCCAGGAGGGGTTATCCCTTGCCATCTTCTAGAGAGGCTGAGAGAGTGTGACTAAGAAGCATAGCATGTGACTCACCCAGGGGGACTCATGGTGGAGTTAGGGTGACCCGAAGACGGCCCTGTCATGACCTCCTCATGTCAGTGTGGCCTTCCATTAATGGCTGGTGGAACAGCCCAACACTGGAAGAGGGGTGGTTGGGGGTCTTTATTTCTGGGCCATGGCCGCCCTGTAATGGGGTTTTTCTTGCAAGGTTTGTTCAAAGAAGGTTTGCCAAAATTGCTTTCCTCTGGGGCCGAGAGAGTGTGACTTGCCTTAGGTCTCCCAGTGGGTTTCCATGGCTCAGATGGGAATTAAATCCTGGTCTCCAGAGTTGTAGTTGAATGCTCAGACCATTATTGCATGCTGGCTCGTGGTGGTGGTGGTGATGATGATGAATTATCAATTGTCATCTTACTGTTGTGTGCCTTCAAGTCATTTCAAGCTTCTGACAACCCTAAGGTGAACATATTATGGGTTTTGTTGGCACATTTGTTCAGAGGAGGCTTGGTATTGCCTTCCCCCAGACTGAGAAAGTGTGACTTGCCCACTATAACCCAGCTGGTTTATGTGACGGAGCAAGGAATTGAACCCGTGTCCCTAGAGTAGCAGCCTGACACTGAAAGCACTACGCCACCTTGCCTCACAATAAATAATTATAATTATTTAATTTGAATTATTATTGTCATCTTACTGTTCTTGTGTGCCTTCAGGTTATTTTATGGCAACCTCAAGGTGAACCTACGATTGGTTTCTGGGGGTGGGGTGCTATTGACTTCCCTTGAGGATGAGAGGATGGGACCTGCCCAGGGTCACCCGGTGGGTTTCCGTTGCAGAGCTGGGATTCAAACCCTGGTCTCCAGAGTCAAGGCCAACACTCAAACTCTTGGCATATCCTTTCCCACCTTACCCTCAGCAAACTCTTTTTGCCTTCCTTTTCAGATCCCAGATGCTGTTACAGGCTACTACCTGAATCGGGCCGGCTTCGAAGCTTCCGATCCGCGCATGTGAGTCCGGATGGGTGGAAGTGGGGTCTTGTGGTCTCCCCAAGAGTGGCACAAAGGGACATTTAGATGCCACCTCCCCCCCCCCAGATCCCTTCACAGTCTCCGGACCTGGTTTTGGAGTGGCCATTCTCTGGTCCTGGGGCAGGGAGTTCCACCGGCTATTTGTTACAGCTGAGGGAGGAGGGTCCCTTGTGGTGTCTTCCAGAGTGGTACCACAGGTGGCCTAGAGGGTCATTTTGATGCCAAGCCCCTAAGCAAAGCTCCTTAGTTTTGCAGTGGTTATACTCTTTTCCCTGGGGCAGGGAGTCCCACAGGTTACTTGGGTACAGCAAAGAGAAGGGTGTCCGCTGTGGTCTCCCCCAGAGTGGCACCATAGTGATACAGAGGGGCATTTAAATGCCACCCCGCCCCCAGCAAGATACCATCATGCTCCTGGTTTTGCTGTGGTAATTCTCTTGTCTTGTGGCAGGGAGTTCCACAGGCTACTTCTTACAGCAGAGAGAGGAGGGTTCCCGTGGTCTCCTTCAGAGTGGCACCACAGGTGACACAAAGAAATATTTAGATGCCAGCCCTCTTAGCAAGATAGCATGGTCTTTGAGCCCGGTTTTGCAGTGGTCATTCTCTGGTCCTGGGGCAGGGAGTCCCACAGGCTACTTGGGACCAGCGGAAAGAGGGAGATTCTTTGTGATCTCACCCTAGAGTGGCACCACAACTAGCACAGTTTGATGCTTCCCCTGTAGGATCATGGTCTTTGAGCCTGGCTTTGTGGTGGTCATCCTCTGGTCCTGGGGCAGGGAGTCCCACAGGCCACTTGAGCACAACAGAGGGAAGGGTTCCTCCCCTCCTTCATTGCCCCCCTGACATTCTGCCCCCTTCT
Organism: Sceloporus undulatus; assembly: GCF_019175285.1. Lineage (NCBI taxonomy): Eukaryota > Metazoa > Chordata > Lepidosauria > Squamata > Phrynosomatidae > Sceloporus > Sceloporus undulatus. Next base: position 1,929,131 of record NC_056524.1, on the reverse strand, counting down.
GCCTGCAGCATCCGCCTGATCTCCTTAGCTGCCCAGAAGTTCATCTCAGATGTGGCCAACGATGCCCTCCAGCACTGCAAGATGAAGGGCACAGCTTCAGGCAGCTCCCGCAGCAAAAGCAAGGTAGGTGCACTGCCCAGGAAGGGGGCAGGAGGGGTAGTTGGGTTGCCCACTCCCTGCCCACTCCTTCCTAACTCCTTGCCTCCCTGCAGGACAAGAAGCACACACTGACCATGGAGGATCTGGTCCCTGCCCTCTCCGAGTACGGCATCAATGTCAAGAAGCCCCACTATTTCACCTAGTGTTCCTTTGTGGGGATGCTGGGTATTGCAGCATTAAAGACCTTCTCTGTAATGTATCACTGCTTCTCCCTTTGCCTTTCCCTGTGACTATGGCAGTGCAACCTTCCTGTTCAACCATTTGCCACCAGTGACATGAGGCTCCTGATGCCCCCCCCCCTCCGATGCCCTGTGGAGGGTCAGAGGCTATGGGAAATTGGAGGGCTGGGGTTTCCTCTACCTAGGTCAAATTCTCTCCCCGCAGGAAGACTGTCGACAGTAATGTATTACTTATAATTATTTCCATTGACAGAGACATCCCTTCATTACATTTTGACTATACCTGATTGGAGACACGTGTGTAACATTGGTGAAAGGGGGTCCCTCTAAAAGGGGGGAGAGTTACCACGTTCCAGTGCAGGCTTTCTCAGGGATTTAGGGGCACAGAAAAAGAGAAGGGAACCCTAAATGCCCCCCAGACTTGCAAGGCCTTGCATACAGAGATCTGGCTTGCAGTTGCATCATAAGAGCCATCTAAGGTTGGAGTGAGTTATTTTAGGGGTGTGAAAAATGCAGCCCTTGAAAATGGAAAGGAAACTTGGGCAGGGAGGGCAGCAAATACGACAGGTGTGGGGATCTGGAGGTAAGATGCTTAGACCTGAATCTAAAGGCAGCAAGGGTAGACAGCATTAGCTGTTGAAATGAGTAGTCAATTTTGCTGCTTCAAACACTCTTAGAATCCTTGCACTGGAAGAGATCCTCAGGGCCCATCCAATGTAATCATTTTCTGCCATGCAGGAAGACACCATCAAAGCACTGTCATGCAGAAACACAGAATCAAATCACCCCTGACAGATGGCCATCCAGCCTCTATTTAAAAACCTCCAGACTACATCACTCTGAGGCAGCAGTATCTTCCTCCACTGTCAAAATAGCTCCTACTGTCAGAAAGTTCCTCCTAATATTGAGGTGGAATCTCTTTTCCAGTATCTTGAATCCATTACTCCAAGCTCTGTTCTCTGGAGCAGCAGAAAACAAGTTTGCTCCATCGTCAGTATGACATCCATTCAAAGACATAAACAGGGCTCTATCTTATCACCTCTTAACCCTCTCTTCTCCAGGCTAAGCACCCCCAGCTCCCTAGGTCTCTCCTTATAAGGCATGGTTTACATATCTTTCACCATTTTGGTCGTCATCCTCTGAACACATCCCCCTTGAATTCTGGTGCCCGAAACTGTATGCACTATTATTCCAGGTGAATCCTGACCAAAGTGGAATAGTGATGCTATTACTTCCCTCGATCTAGACACTATACTCCTGTTGATGCAGCCTAGACTCATATTGGCTTTTTTAGGTGCTGCTGATAAGCAGGCCCTCTATTCCTTCATCCAATTTGTTGAAATTCACTGTGAAGTCAGAGGCTTTCACAGCCGGCATCCATAGTTTTCCGTGGGTTTTCCAGGCTATGTGGTGGCATTCTGGAAGAATTTATTCTTGACATTTCACCTGTATCTGTGGCTGGCATTCACCCTCTGGAGATGCCAGCCACAGATGCAGGCAAAACATCAAGAATAAATTCTTCCACAATGCAGCCACATAGCCCAGAAAACCCACCGAAAACTAGGTTGAAATTAATTTTGTTAGTTTTGGGCCGGATTTCTGATCAGATAATAGAATACTGTGTTGTTCATCTCTTGGGCACCGGGGCAAAAGTAGAAGCAGCTCCCTGCCCCATGAAAAATGGTTCTGTTTTCAATATCACAAGGGCTTTTATTGGGTGCCCCCTTGGGGGCTGCGTAGAAAAGAGTAAAAACAACGGTGGAGGAGCAAGGCGGCGTGCACTGGCAGAATGCAAGGGGGCAGCTTACAAATGGAGTTCTGGTGGTTATAGGGGGGTCTGTTAAAGGCAGCACAGGGGGGGAGGCGTTAAAAAGGCCAAGGCAGTTTGCAGTCCCATCCCCTCCATGAATCCCTCTGCCCAGGGAGGGGGGGGGTCCAGGCGGTGGCAGGTTCATCTGTACCGTTTTGGCGCTTCCATCCCGTCCAGAGCACCTCCCAAAAGGCACTTGGGGCAGCTCTGTGGGTAGGGAGGGGTGGCATGTGTGGCAACCCCTTCCCAACGCCCCCCTCACTTCTCCTGCATCTTCTCCAAGATGGGGACGATCATATCAAATTTTGGGCGCTTGGCAGGGTCTTCATTCATGCAGATCTTCATCAGCTTGCAGATGTGAGGGGAGATGCCCGGTGGAATGGTGGGCCGCAGCCCCTCCAGGGCCACCTGGGAAAACACCGGGCAAAATGAGCCGGAGTGGCATGTGGTGGGGTGCCATACCCTTGTGGGTATCCCTCCCTCACCCTCACCTTCATGCCAATCTCCATGTTGGAGAGGTCAGCGAAGGGGACCTCCCTTGTCACCAGCTCCCACAGCAGCACCGCAAAGCTCCACATGTCCGCTGAACGCCGGTTGATCTCCTCCGCCTTCTTCTGCAAGGCTGTTTGTGGGGGAGAAGACTAAACCCTTAGAATCATAGAATCACAGAGTTGGAAGGGACCTCATGGGCCATCAGGAAGTTCCTCCTGAAATTTAGGTGGAATCTCTTTTCCTGTAGTTTGAATCCATTGCTCCTTGTCTTAGGGCTTGAACAGACAGGCCAAAATAAAGCTGCTTCATGTCGCTTTGGAAGTATGCTGTTTAAATGACATACACATCCTAAGAGGCCAGAAGCTGCACCAAAACTGTACTCCAGTCCTTAGGACTAGAGCGTGGCTTTGACATGGCTTCTGGCCTCTTAGGATGCATATGTCATTTAAACAGCATACTTCCAAAGTGACCCGAAGCAGCTTTATTTTGGCCTGTCTGTTCGGGTCTTTAGTCTCTGGAGCAGTTTCCCTTTTCAATATGTTCTCCCTTCAAAAAACCGGCTTGCTCCATCCTTAATATGACACCCCTTCAGATATTTAAACATGACTATCATGTCCCCTCTTAACATTCTTTTCAGCAGACTAAACATTCCCAGCTCCCTGAGCCATTCCTCAGAGGGCTTTGTGGTTTCCAGACCTTTCACCATTTTGGTTGTCCTCTGGACAGACTCCAGCTTCTCAACATTATTTTTTAATTGAGGACTTGACAGTTACTCCAGGTGAGTCTTGCCAAAGCAGAATACAGTGGTACTATCACTTCTCTTGATCTAGACACTATATTCCTCTTAATGCAACCAAGAATTGCATTTGCTTTCTTGGCTGCTGCATCACACTTGACTCATGTTTAGCTTGTGGCCTGCTAAGATCCTAGATCCCTTTCATATGAACTGTAGTCAAACCAGGTGTCTCCCATCCTATATCTATTTCCTTTTTTCTGCCTACGTGTAGGACCTTACCTTTCTCCCTGTTGAAATTCATTTTGTTAGCTTTGGCCCAGCTTTCTAGTCTATTGAGGTCATTTTGAATTTTAATCCTTTCCTCGGGGGAATTAGCAACCCTGCCCAGTTTGGTATCATCTGCAAATTTAATCAGCATGCCCTCTATTCCTTCATCCAAGTCACAGATAAAGATGTTGAATAGCACAGGGCCCAGTACAGATCCCTGTGGCACTCCACAAGCAGGAGCAATAGGAGAGGCCCCAGCAGTCCCAGGTGGTGTGAACCCTCAGGGTGGGTGGATGGGTTGGTTCCTGGGTGGCACAGGGCCCTGGAACACAAATACATTGCTCTCTCTCTCTCACTTGGTTGGCACCATATAGCATGCCACAGCTGTGTACCCTGGCCAAGGCCTCTCCATGGCAGAAATGTGAGTGCTGCTGAAGGGTGACCTCTCCCTCTCCACCCTACATGGGGAAGTAGGATAGTAATTCCAGGCCTTCCTCACCCTCAGGTGCCACCCAGGCTGGGGCATACATCCTGCCAGGGCACTGGAAGGAGAACTTGACGTCAGCCATGCTGATCCGGGCCGTCATGTCTTCATCTATCTGTGGGAGAAGAGGGAGAAGCACTGCAGCTCTGGGGCCAACTCACAAAAGCCCCCCCACACACACACACACAACCCCGCTGTCAGGCACTCACCATGATGCTGCGGCTGTTGAGGGCATGGCGGGGGATGAGGGGCTCTAGGGTATGGAGGAAGGCCATGCCACGCGCAACGTCCAGTGCAAACTTCACTGCCTGGCTCTGATCCACCACAAAGTCTGCCAGGAAAAGGACAGGCCATCAAAATGACAGTTGCAGCAAAGAGGGTTGTGGTGTAGTGGAACGATGGAAGTAGGGTTTGGGCACTCTGGCATTTGGGAGTCCAGCAAATACGAAAAAGATGGGAGCATATGGGGCAGGGCCTGGTAGAACAGGTCAGGCTAGGCTGGTAGCCAAGGCAGGGCATTCCTAGCCAGGGACCAAAGCAGAGACTGGATGGCCATCTGTTGGAGATGCTTTGATTGTAAGTTCCTGCATTGCAGGGGGATCAGACTGGATAGCCCTTGTGGTCTCTTCGAACTCTGATTCTATGTTCGGTCCTGAATGGACCCAGATCTACAAACATGAGATGTGGTACAGATGGAGCGCCAGGGAAGAACAACTGGAGCAGCATTGTTCAGTGGGGAAAGCCACCAGGGATTCTTGGGGTAGGCAGAGGAACAAGTCAGGAAAAGAGATGGGAGGCAGAAGTGACCACAGAGTGTTCTGGTTCAGTACCACATGCCCTGGCAACACAGTCTGCGGCAAAGACAGGTGGGGAGAGAAACCAGGATGGCCACAGCAGTGGAGCAGAATGGAACACCCTGCCCAAAAGAGACTCACTGGTGCCCTCATGGAGGACATTGTAGAGCGACCCGTAGGGCATCCAGTGGGTGATGATGATGGGGTGGGGTGCAGGTGGTGACTGGCAGGCACCCAGGACTGGCAGCACATTGGGGTGAGAGAATATCCTGTTGAAGGCGAGAAAAGAAGGAGGGAAGAGGGCAGTGTGTGATCCCAAAGTGTCCTCTGCCATTCCCTGGTGCCAACCCCATGCCCTCTACCTCCTGGTGCCAACCGAGAGATCCTTCCAGCCCTTCTACTGAAGCCCCAGAGCAGGATGCCAGCTGAAGGGCACAAAGGGCAGCAGGAGAAGGCCCTTTTCCCACCCCTCTGATACTCACTCCGAAAGTGAGGCTGAAGGCTGGCCAGAGGAGGTGGGCTCTGGCATGGCCTATGGCCCAGTCAGCCTCCTCCTCACCTGAGCTTGGGGTACTCCTCGTTGAAGTCACGGCTCTTTCGAGTGGACCAGTCTCGGATCCTGAGGACCTTGATGACAATGTCGTTACCCTGCCAGCGCCCCTTCCAGAGCTGCAAAGGGAAGAAGAGGAGAGGCCCCTTAGAAGCTTGCCCCCCCCTAGGACCCCTAAAGCACTCGGGGGCAGGAAAGGCCCCCACCTCTCCGGACTGATTCTCGTTGAGCTTGTGGCCCAGGCTTAGTTGCCGGAAGTCGATTCCCGCCAGCTTGTTCAACGTCCCGTTCCCTGGGGGCAGGAAAATGGGGAGGAGACTGTCAGGGCAGGAGAAGTGGGTCCCATCATTATACCCCTTGGCAACCCCCCTCCCAGCCCCTATACTTACGGGGCCGTGTCCGGGTGGTCCCCTTCCAGAAGGTGTCCTTGTAAGGGATGCGGGTGAGGCTTTGGCCCAGCTTCTCTGCACGCTCTGGGGCAGGGGGAGAAAAACAGGTCAGGAACACCAAAGGGATCCCAAAAATGGCATGTGCCTCATCCGCACTCCTTTCCACCCGCCCCCTGGTTTTCCCCTGCAAAGGACAGACCCTACAAATGCAGGTGTGGATCCACACCAAAAGCACTCCGTGGCAGGGATGACACTGCAGGAAGGGGGCAGAGTGAGGAGGAGCCAAATTGAGGGGACACTCCCCTGTTTTCCAAGGGCCTACAGATGCCATCTGAATGCCTTCCTTTTGACCCCTACCCACCAGTTTGCTGCCTAGGAGGGAGGTGAGGGCAGGCATCAGGGCCTTGCTTGCCCGCAGAGTTCTCTCTCCAGCAGAGTGCCAAGGTGGAAAAGATTTCTAGGGGGAAGGGTTGGAGGTTGCCCCTCATCCCACCCCCAGGGAGCCAAACCTGGGCTGACCTTTTAGTAGGTCCCGCAGGGGGGGCTTGGCCTTGTCCAACGGGGTCTCCCCATACTTATTGCAGATGCTGACCAGACCTCCAGCCATCACCAGGTCCTGGGAAAAGGAGAAAGAGCAGCATTATGGGGGGCAACGAAAGGCATGCCGGCTCTGAATATGCACTCTCTGGGGGTTCCAAGTGGGCTCCCCCCCTCCAGGGAAGTTTCTTTTGGTCTGCTGGAAGAGTCTGGGGAATCTGAAGGGAGCCCGCCAACGAAGAAGGGGGGGCATAGTTTGGCTCTGCCCCATGCCAGCCCCCCACCATGAGCCCCCACTCACCTCGGCCACTTGTTCCTGCCCCCAGAAACAAGCATAGTGGAGGGGGCTGTTCCCGTGTTCATTGACAGCATTGATGTCGGCCTTGAACTGGATTAACTGGGGGGAAGAGAGCCAAGGGGAGAGTCTGACTCCTGGCACAGACCGCAGAGGGTCCCAACAGTGGGTGCCCAGAGGAGGTGGGTGGGTTGGCACCAGCAGAATGCCCTTGGATCCCTCCTGCCTCCCCCCCCCCCACTTACCTTCTGGACAATGTCTCGGTGACCGTGGCTGGCGGCCAGGTGCAAAGGGGTGTCGTCCCCCCGGTTCATGACGTTGATGCGGGCACCACGCATGACCAGCATGTCCACCACGCTGGAGCGACCCTCTCGGCAGGCCCAGTGGAGAGGGCTGAAGCCATGGTCATCCCTGCAACGACGGGAGCATTGGCTGGCATCCCTACCAATGGTGGCAGCTGGCATAGGTTAGCATCCCTACCACTCATAGTGCCAGGCAAGGGGGGGGGCTGTTGTCGCTCTTCAGCAGGATCCCTTCCCTACTTCCCTCCCTCTTGGTTCTTCCCATTTTGGGTGGGAGGAGAAAGAGAGATGGCGGCCAGCTGGCCATAAAAGGACATCTGAGCCAGGAAGCGGCAAGAGACAACACAGCTAGTCTGCCCACCCAGCCGGGCAGAAAGCCCCCCTCTCATCACCACGCGACTTGCAATGCCAGTCAGCCTCTTAGTGGGATCTCCTTTAGTGGACATACTCCCTCCCACCCATTTCTCTGTCTGTCGGAGAGAGAGAAAGTGCAATGCTGCCCAGAGTGGCAGGGAACATTGAACACCAAGCAGACTGACCCTTGAGAACTCACTCCCAGCAAAGGGAATTCTCACTTTTCTCACAAGGAGACTATGCTAAGAAGCTCAATGGGACAACCAATGGAGATTCTTCTCCATCACCTTCTGTGTGGTTGGCAACGCTCTGCAGACAACTGCCATGCCTTCTTCCCTGCTTCGATTTCAAGGCCGAGCATGCCCAACTCTTCCCATCTTTCGCCTTCTCATCCCCTTAACCGCCCTCCAGCTACCACCACCACCCCAGTCTATTCTGAACAGCAAAGCACCAGAGGTGGCAACCAGAACCTGTCTCGTGGCTAGCAGAGAGTGTGAAGGGCTTTGGACCTTTCTAGTGTGGTTGCTGGTGGACCCCAACATTGGACTGGCACCCTCTTCCATGGGGCAGGGAGGAGAGCCAGTGCCCCCTGTACCCATATCCCCTGTCACCCACTGGATGGTCCAGTGCTAGCCATCCTGGGGCAGGCACTAGCCACTTCTCCAAATAAAGTCCTGGCAACCCCACAAGAGTCGCAGAAGCAATGCCCACATCCCCTGCCACCCTCTGGATGGGCCAGTTTTAGTCCTCTTGGGGCAAATACTAGCCACTTCTCCAAATAACGCCCTGGCAACCCCACAAAAGAGAAGCAGTGCCCTAGATGGGCCTGTGCCAGTCCTCCTGGGACAAACACCAGCCACTTCTCCAAATGAAGTCCTGGCAACCCTGCAAAAGCGTCCCAGCAGCAGTGGCCACATCCTCTGCCACCCTCTGGATGGGACAGTTTTAGTCCTCTGAGGCAAACGCTAGCCACTTCTTCAGAGAGAGAAAAAAATCTGGCAACCCCACAAGAGAGTGTCAGATGCAGTGCCCATATCCCCTGCCACTGTCCAGAGGCTGGAGATAACGGGATGCCCACCTGCATGCCTGCGTTCCTTTCATGCACCCCCCACAGCCCCACTCACCCCTGATTCAGGTCATTCTCTGTGTTGTCCAGCCAAAGGCGCACGGCCACGGCGTTGCCCTCCCGGCACTGGGTGAAGATGTCGTCCATGGCTGGCACCCAGTGGTGGCTGGGTGAATGGGCGGGAGTCCTCCTGCACAAGGGGAAGGCAAGGAGGGGGCTCAGTATACCACCAACCCTCCCATGCCAGCCCCCTGAAATGCCCAGCTGCCCCAAAACAGGAAGGAGGTGGCCGGGCAGTGGTTGCCCACAGCTCTATCTTGGCCTTGCAGCCACTGGCCCTTCCGCTGACCCAGGAAGCTACTTCTCCAAGGGAGCAGAGGGGGCCAGCTTGGTGCCCCCCCCCCCACGGCCAGCCGCTGGGCCAAGGGCAAGTGGCCCACAGAAGCCTTTGGCCACAGATGATGGGGGAGCAACTCAAGGAGGGGCAAATGAAGGGGCCAAATCGAGGGGGGCCAACTGGGGGGCACCTCAAGAGGGGCAACCTAGGTGGGTCAACTCAACAAGGAAAGCCAGGGGGCAACTCAGGAGGTGCAAGTCAAGGGAGCAACTCAGGCGGCCAACTGAGAGGGGGCAACTCAAAGTGGGGGGCAAGTGGCCCAGAGGAGCCTTTGGCCATGACTAATGGGTGCCTCTGATGGGGGAGCAACTCAGGGCCCCAAATCAAGGAGGGCAACGGGGGGCATCTCAGGGGGGCAAGTAGAGGGGGATAACTTGGGGGAGGGGCAACTCAAGCGGGGCAACAGGCAGCATCTCAGGGGCAATTCAAGTGGGGCTATGGAGAGCATCTCGGGGGAAGAACTCAAGGAGGGGACTGGGAGGCAATTTAAGAGGGAGCAATTCGGGGGGGGGGATTGACAACCCAAAGGGGGGCAACCTAGGTGGGCCAACTCAGGGAGGGACCAAGGGGCCCATTCAAAGGTGAGAAACCAAGGGGGGCAACTCAAAGAGGCCAATTTCAGCGGGGCAACTGGGGGGAGGCAACTCTAGGGGTCGTCTCGGAGGGGAAGCAATTCAAGGGGGGCATCCCAAGGGGTCTCCTTAGAGGGGGCCCCTTCAAGGGAGAGCAAATCAAGGGGGGCATCTCAGGGGTCCGTCCAGGGCCAGCGCCCCCTCCCCAGGGTCTGCCCAGACCCCTTCCCGCCTTGGCTCACCCTCCGGCGGCGGCGGCGCCTGGCTCTCTCTCCCTTTCTCTGGCGGCGGGGCTCTTTGGGGCGTCGGTCCCTGCCTCCCTCCCTCCTTCCCGGCAGCGACCCCTGGCGCCGGGAAGCGGGACTGCAAGGGCGGCGGCGGCGCTGCTGTCGTCATCGCCGACGTCACAGGGAGACCCCGGGGGACCCCTTCCTGCCTTTGCTCACTCCCAGGGGCTTCCCCCGCAGCCCTCGCCCCCCACGCCCCGCTTCCTGCCTCTTTTGGGGGCAAAGGAGACCCCCGCCGCCCCCCAGTCGCGGCCTCCCACCGACAGGGGGCGCCCTGGGCAAGCAACCGGGGTTTGCCTCACCGGATGAGCAGGGCTTCCGACGGCGTGTGCCGGGAAAGAGGAAGGCAGCGCCGGGGACCCTTTTTCCTTTGCTTCCCCAGAGTGTGCCTACCTCGCGGGGCTGTCGTTTGCGGAGATGTTTGCGGAGTGCGAGTGGGACGAGGAGCAGGGGCCCGGAAAGGGAGCCCAGCAGAGGAGCCCCAAGAGGAGCCCCAAAGTGAGTGGGGACCCGAGGGGGCCTGGAAGGGGCTTGGAGGGGGTCTTCCTGCATGGCCAAAGAGGGTTGGACCACCGGGTGGCCCCCTTGGGAATCCCTTCTAACTCTAGGCTTCCATGTATTCCTGCATGGCCAAAGAGGCTTGGCTGGATGGCCCTTGGGTCTCTTCAAGCTCTAGGCTTCTATGTACTGTACAGTAAAAGAAAGAATTGGGCCGGATGGCTTCTCAGCCTATCTTCCAGCTCTATGTGTTCCTGCATGGCTAAAGAGGGTCGGCCTTGATGGCCTATTAGGGCATCTTCCAGCTCTGGGAGTTTATGTGTGCCTGAATGGCCAAAGAGGTTTGGGCTGGATGGCCTCTTGGGGTCTCTTCCAACTTAAGGATCTTATGTATTCCTACATAGATGAAGGGGGTTGCACTGGATGGCCCCTTGGAGTCTCTCCCGACTAGGCTTCTCTGCATTCCTGCAGGTCAAAGAGGCTTGGACTGGATGGCTGCTTGGGGTCTCCCCCAACTCTAGGATTCTGTGTAGAGAAATATTGTAGCACTTTTGAGATTAACTGAATGAAAGAAAGCAGTTGGCAGCATGAGCTTTGGTGGGCTTAAGTCTACTTCCTCAGGTCCATTTGTATTCCATATCCATATTCCTGCCACCAGTCCAACTCCCTTCTGCCATGCAGGGATACACACAATCCTAGAGTTGGAAGGGAGTCCAACCCTCTTGCTGCCAATTGCTTTCTTTCAGTTAGTCTCAAACATGCTACAAGAGCCTTTTCCATACTGATTTTACAGACTAACATGGCTGTGTGTTTGAATTCAGCCATATACTGTGTTGTCCATCAAAATCATGTCCACTTTTCCCTTCCACCAATAAGGCCATCTTTGATCAAATGGCTGATGGGGAAAAGCTCTATTTGTAACAGGTATGTATCTGAGGAAATAGACTTAACAAGAGCAAGTATGTTCTTATACTGCTTTTACTACTATAGACTTATATCTATGAAAGTTCATGCTGCCAACTTCTTTCTTTCAATTAGTCTCAAAGATGCTACATAATCTCTTTGCAGAATGATTATACAGACTAACATGGCTATATCTTTGAATTCTAGGATTCTATGTATTCCTGCCTGACAGAAGGGGGTTGGACTGGATGGGCCTTGGGCTCTCTCCTAACTTTAGGATTCTTTGTTTTCCTGCATGGCCAAAGAGAGTTGGACTGGATGACCTTGGGGTCTGTTCCAACTCAAGGATTCCATGTATTCCTACATGGCAGAAGGGTTGGACTGGATAACCTGGGGGTGGTCGGGATTGGAAGGGGCTGGAGGGTGACACCCTTTTTCCTCCTCTATGACCACTAACTCCCCTTTCTGACAGGGACCCCCCAGAGGGAACACCCCCGCACCCCGACATCTCCTCCTGGCCACCCTGCGCCGCCTGGAGGGCTTAGGACCCCCACCAGGGGAAGCCCCTGGGACCCCCTCATCCAGTGACCGGGAGGAGGAGTTGGAGGAGGAAGGAGGTGCAGGGGGCCTCAAGGACCCGGAAGATGAGCCGTCACGGCGGGTAAAGAAGCGACGGAGGACACGGCGGCTGCAGGGACAAAAAGAGAAGAAGGAGCAGCTTCTTCATCCTCCTGGGGATGATGGTAAAGTAGTCCCTTCTCCTCTCCTCCTTTACCTCCCCCTGGTCCTGGTGGGCAGAAGGTGAAAGACACTCAGAAGGGACAGGAAGCATTTTAGGAGGCTTCTGGACCCGTCATTGGAGGGTAGGGTCCTTTGGATGGCTCCCTTGGGTTATGTCTTCCTGCATGGCAGAATGGGGTTAGACTGGTTGGCCCCTTAGGGTTGCTCTAGGAGTCTAGATATTCCTGCATGGCAGAAGGAGTTGGACTGGATGGCCCTTGCGGGGGTCTTTTCCTTGGCAAGTTTCTTCATAGGTGGTTTGCCATTGCCATCCTCTGAGGTTGAGAGAGTTTGACTTGTCCAAGGTCAGCCGATGGGTTTACAATTGGGATTTGAACCTTGCTCTCCAGAGTCCTAATCCAGCACTCAAGCCACTACACTACAGTGGCTCTAATACTAAACTAAGTTAAGATTAAAACTCAATATTAAAAGGCAAATGTATAACAGAATAGAGCAGAAATGTAAGACTACAAGTTGAACATGAGTCAACAGTGTGATGCGGCAGCTAAAAAGGCCAATGTGATTGTAGGCTTAATAGAAATATAGTGTCTAGATCAAGTGTCACTCTATTCTGCTTTGGTCATGCCTACCTGGAATAATCCTGTGTCCAGTTCTGGGCATCACAATTCAGGAAGAATGTTGAGAAACTGGAGTGTGTCCAGAGGGGGCAACCAAAATGGTGAAGGGTCTGAAAACCATAAAGCTCTATGAGAAGAAACTCGGAGAGCTGGGTATGTTTAGCCTGGAGAAGAGATGGTTGAGAGGTATGATAGCCCTGTTTAAACATTTTGTCATATTTTGGATGGAGTAAGTTTGTTTTCTGCTGCTCCAGAGAATAGGACATGGAGCAATGGATGTAAGATACAGGAAAAAAGATTTCAACTAAACATTAGCAAGAACCTCCTGACAGTAAGAGTTATTGGAAGGTGGGACACACTTCCTCGGAGTGTGGCGGAGTCTCCTTCTTTGGAAGTTTTTAAGCAGAGGCTGGATGGCCATCTGTCAGGAGTACTTTGATTGTGAGGTCCTGCATGGCAGGGGTTGGTGGTCTCTTCCAGCCCTATGATTCTGTGATCACTAGTAACCATAACCACAAATTAGTACATAGTTCAACTGCTTGAAAATCCATAAACAGTTTCCATTCTTTCAGAAAATGTGCCGTTGGCCCACAGCAGTCTGTATTTCTGCCCAAGCAAAGCAGCGACAGCATCACCATTGATGGCTGAAAAGAAGGATGGCACTGCCAAGCCCAGTGCTGACTCCAAGAACCCCAGGACTGAGGAGGGAGCTGCCAAGGAAAGTCCAGGGCAGCCTATGTTGACCAGGAAGCAGTGGAGGAACCGCCAGAAGAACAAGCGGCGGCAGAAGAACAAATTCAAAGCCCCGGGGGAACAGCGGAGTGACCCCGGGGGGGAGCCAGGGGACCACTCCCAGCCCCCTGTTGCAGAGGAGCCCCCCAGCAGCCCAGAAGAAGGAGAGACGGTTCTTTCAGAGTCCATTGCGGGCCGGGCAGCATCCCTGCGGCTGCGCATGGCGGAGCGCCTGGAGGCCGCACGCTTCCGCTACCTCAATGAGCAACTCTACACCCTGCCCAGCCGGGATGCGGTGCAGCTTTTTCAGCAGGACCCAGAGGCTTTTGCCATCTACCACCGGGGCTTTGCCCGGCAGATGGCTCGCTGGCCTGAAAAGCCCGTCCAGCGCCTTGTGCGCTACCTGCGCAACAGGTAAGCTCCCTGGCTGGGGTCCTCTGGGTGCCACGTCATGGTTTGGACAACATGTGCCGAAACAGGGAGAGGATGGAGCAAGCTTGTTTTCTGCTGCTCCAGAGACTAGAACACGGAACAATGGATGCAAGCTACAGGAAAAGAGATTCCACTTTAACTTTAAGAGGAACGTCCTGACAGTAAGAGCTGTTCAACAATGGAATACATTACCTTTAGAGAGTGATTGAGTCTCCTTCTTTGGAAGTCTTTAAGCAGAGGCTGTCTGGGATGCTTTGATTGAGAGTTCCTGCATGGCAGAATGGGGTTGGACTGGATGGACCTTAGGGTCTCTTCCAACTCTACGATTCTAGGCGGGCTTCATTCAGAGCAGGGCCAGCACTGGCTCATAATTGTGTTGTCCCTGCACTGATTGAAATCCAGACCAGCCTCCCTGGTGGCAGCCTGCACCTCTGAGAACAACCCCTGGTATAAAGAGACAGCCGCCTCATCAGAAAGAATTCCTGGCTGCCCAGTGCCTTGCAGATCTCCTGCCCCATCAGGTGCACCTGGACAGCCCAGTCCTCTGAGGCTCCCAGGGCTCTGGCCTGATCCCTTGCAGCCATCGGGGTTTGCACAACCCACGTAGAAACAGAGAGGGGTGGGCTTCCTTCAGAACAAGGCTGAATCTGGCTCCTAATTCTCTCACTCTCTGCACTGTTTGAAATCCAGACCAGCTTCCCTGGTGGTGGCCGACTTTGGGTGTGGCGACTGCACACTGGCACGCAACCTCCGGAATAGGGTGCATTGCTTTGACCTCGTGGCCCTGGACCCACGCGTCACCGTCTGTGACATGGCACAGGTATGCTCCAGGGGGTGGAGGGTGACGGCCCCCATTTGCTATGGTTGAGACTCTTCTGGGCTCACCAGTCTCCCTGAGAAGGCCACTGGGCACCATGGGTGGTTATCCCCTCCTCTACCTGTCCTTTTTTCTCACCCCCATCCATTCCCCAGGTCCCCCTGGAAGGTGAATCGGTGGATGTGGCTGTCTTCTGCTTGGCGCTCATGGGAACAAACGTGCAAGAGGTCCTGGCAGAGGCCAGCCGGGTGCTACGGATGGGGTAAGGGGGTCCTTACTGGCAGAGGTGGGGGCAGCTGCTTTGCTGATTAGTTACGCTAGCCCCCCCCCCAAATAGTCCCAGTGCCTGCCATCCAATCAGCCCAGAAAATAAGGTATTTCCAGTGCCTCAATGGTGGAGTCATACCATCATTGGAATAATTCCACAAAGAGAAAATTATTCCAGAGCAGTGGTTCCCAGACTTTGGTCCTCCAGATGTTTTGGACTTCAGTTCCCAGAAGCCTTAGCTGGCTTGGCTAACAGTCTGCAGTCCTGGGAGGTGAAGTCCAAAACACCTGGAGGACCAAAGTTTGGTAGCTGCTGTTCTCGAACAAAGTACAATAACATCCAAAATCTACAAAACAGGGATACCTTTATGGGACCAAACAAAATGCACAAAATATGTGATGCAAGGTTTCAGAGCACCACAGGCTTCTTCATCAGGCAAAGGTGTTAAAAACCAAACAGGAGTGAGAGAGAGAGGGAGAGAAACCGATGATGCTGGAGTCATAGGCCTACATTTTGTGAAGATATTGTTATAGTTGCTCTCAGTTAAGCTGGTATTCAGACCTCATCTGGAACACAGTGCCCAGTTTGGGGCACCACAGTTCCAAAAGTATGTTGAGAAACTGGAGCATGTCCAGAGAAGAGCAACCAAAAGGGTGAAGGGTCTGGAAACCATAAAGCCTTAGGGAGCTGGGGATTTTTAGCCTGGAGAAGAGATGGTTAAGATGACTGTGTTTAACTACTGGAAGTTAAATACACTTTCTTCATATTCACTGTGGCTCCTTTTTGCCCCCCCCCCCCAAAAGCCAGATTGGGGCCGCTGCGTGAGATTGCCATGTCCCCAATCTGGCCAGGAAAGGGGCGGCCTGTATAGTCCCATAGTTCAGTTTTGGAGGGCAGGAAGTGGGGTGAGGGGAATAATTTGTGGGGTTCAGGAAGGCCTCCTCCACTTCCACTACTCTTCCATGAAAATACATTCATCTCTCCCTATTTGTGGATTTGATTAATATGTTCTCTCCAGGAATATCTAGGTCCTCCAGTGTCACTCTCTGCTCAGCTTTAACCAAATGTTGCACTGAAAGACCTAGACTTCCTGACAGTGAGGGCTGTTCAACAGAGTCCTTCCTTGGAGGCTGTCTTTAAGCAGAGGCTGGATGGCCCTCTGTCGCTGGGGGTGCTTTGATGGAGAGTTCCTGCATGGCAGAAGAAGGGAGTAGGACTGGATCGGGGCCCTTCTTGGGGTCTCTTCCAGCTCTATGATGCCTGTCAGACATTGACCACAGAGCTGCGCTGGAGGACCTAGAGGTTTCTAGAGAGGTGTCCTCTCAGGTGAAAACATGGTGTTTGGGGTATTTGTGGCTTCCCCATATTCCTGGGGGTCTTGTGCCCCTAACCCCAGCGAATGGGGAGGGACCAGCTTCAAAACTTTCAGGGAAGCCTTCCCAGGCATTACCCTCTTTGCCGCCTTGAGTCCTTATATTGGGAGAAGGGCGGGGTATAAGGAAGTAATAATCATCATCTTTATTGATTCCATTTCTATCCCGCCTTTCTCTGGGGAGGGGCCCAAGGCGGCTCACGGGAAAACTTGATCCGACGTTATTGAATGGGTCATTGTTTGCATGTCTATTTAGGCTGTACTAAGACGTCTTGTGTTGCGTTGTTTTGCGGAGCGTGTGCCGCAGCGGGCGGCTTCCCTTTCTTCTTCTTCTTCGCTTCCCATTCCTTCCGGAGGCGGACTTTCTAGGAAGCAGAATATAATGCAGATAGTTTTAGCTGAAAGGGCGGCGGGTAAATTTTCAGCGCTTTATAAATAAAATAATAATAAGGGAGGTGCTTAATGGATACAAGATGGCGGCCACTCTTCCGCCGTCTCCATGGCAACGGAGGGCCGGGTTTCTGACCCCTGACCTTTCCCCTCTCCCCTCAGAGGGACGCTTCTGGTGGCGGAAGTGGCCAGCCGCTTCCCGGACATCCGGGCCTTTGTGGGGGCCTTGGCCCGCCTCGGCTTCGCCCTGCGCTCCAAGGTAAGCCCCGCCTCCTCCCGTTCCCTAGGCGCTATTGACTGAAGGGGCGGGGCCACGCGCCCTTAGCCCCGCCCACTCCGACTCTCTCCCTCCTCCTTCCGCCAGGACCTCTCCGGCAGCCACTTCTACACCTTCGAGTTCGCCAAAGTGGGGCCGCTTCCGGCCAAGACGAAACCACTTCCTGGTCTGGCGCTCCGCCCCTGCCTCTACAAGCGGAGATGACGTCGGTGGGCGGGAGTTATCCGTTCGTGACCAATAAAAGCTTTCGGCGGAGCGGATGTGTGTGTTTGTCTGTCTCTCCCGCGCACTGGTTGACGGGAGTTGTAGTCGAGGGAGGGGCGCGCCATGCGCAGGCGCGGTTGAGGTGCTGTGGCTGTGTCGGAGGAGAGCAGCGATGTCGGGGTCTTCGCTGGGGCCGGGCCCCGGCGAAGGCGGGAAGCTGGACCTGAACCGGGCCGGGGCGGCGGAGCTGGAGAGGGCCTTGGTCGGCATCGGGCGCCGGAGGGCCAGGGGCATCGTCCGCAAGAGAGAGGTCAGCCAAGGAAGGAAGGAAGGAGCAGAGTGGGGAAGAATTGGGAGAGAAGGAAGGAAGAAAGGAGGACGGGGAGAGGGAAGGAAGGAAGGGTGGAGACGGGGAGGGGCAGGAGAGGGTTGGGAGGGGAGAGAGAGGGAAGGGAGAAGAGGAAAAGGAGGGAGAGGGGGCAGGAGAGGGTTAGGTCAGGAGGGGAAGTTGTGGGGAGAGAAGGAAAGATGGGAGGGGAAGGGGCAAGAGGGGGGCAGGGAGGAGGAAGGGAGGGGAGAGGAAAGGCGAGGTGGGAGAGGGAGAAGGAGGAAATGAAGGGAGGTATGGGGGGAGAGGGCATGGAGGGGAGTTGAAGAAGGGGGTGGGAAAGGCAAGAGGTGGGGGAAGATAAAGGGAGTGGATGGGGAGGGGAGGAGAAGAAGGAGTGGGGAGAGGGAGGGCAGGCAGGAGGAGGAGGAAACACCATAGAATCCTAGCGTTGGAAGAGACCCCAAGGGCTATCTAGTCCAACTCTATTCTGCCATGCAGGAACTCTCCGTCAAAGCATCCCTGACAGATGGCCATCCAGCCTCTGCTTAAAGACCTCCAGGGAAGGAGGCTCCATTACACTCCGAGGAAGGAGCATGTTCCACTGTTAAACAGCCCTTACTGCCAGGAAGTTCCTCCGAATGTTGAGGAGGAATCTCTTTTCCTGTAATTTGCACCCATTGTTCCAGGTCCTGTTCTCTGGAGCTGGAGTAAACAGACTTGCTCCCTACTCAATGCGAGGAGGGGAAGAGATGCAGAGAGTGAAAGAAGATGGAGGAGGGGAGCCGTGGGGCAGGAGGAGAAAGGAGGAGTCCGGAGGAGAGGGCATTTCCTTCACCCACACACCGGGTTGCTCTCTCACCCCCTACTTTTTCTATCCTGCAGGAGCTGAAGGGCTTTGCCTCCCCGGAGGACCTACTCCGTGTCAAGGGCATCACCGCCCGCATCCTGGAGCTGAACAGCCAGCGGGTCACCTGCAGAGCCCCCTCAACGGAGGGATCCCGACAGGTGCGCCCTTTTCCAATGGTTCCTTTCTGGGTACGGGAGAGGGAATGGGGACTCCTAAGGGCGGGTGACATGGCCTTTCCTTCTCTGCGTAGGCTCCCCAGGAGGAGGAAGAGGCAGAGAACGATGCTGCCGATGAGGAGCCCCAAAGGCCCCCCGAACCTGGGACCTCCTTCCCTGCAACGACGACCGAGAGCCCTGATGCCCAGGAGGAAGAGGAGGGCGAGAGCGGTGAGGAGGAAGAGGAGGAGGAAGAGCAAGGCAGTGGCAGAGGAGGTGACGTCTACTTCTACTACACGGTGGACGAGCGCTGGATTGACTACCTGGAGCGTACCGAGGGCGGCCTCATTCGGCAGAGCCGGCCCAAGGTGGGTGCATCTGGAAGTGGGAGCCGCTGCTCTTGAGGGCTGCGCTGAGGTATGTGGGTTTCAGGCCCTGACTAAAGGGAGATATGTGGGGCTGCCAGAGAACGGTTTCTGGCAGCCGCACAGATCAATCTCCTCCCTGTGTTGTTTGGGACAGGGGCATCTTCCCCCAAACCCTGCTCTGGTGTGTCTAGTGATGGCCAGATGGGGCCCTCTTACATCTGCCAGAGATCTAGAAATATCCTGGAAGGGGGCCAACTGATGAGACTCTTGTGGGCTGACATTCCTCGCACTGTTGACAAGCCAGAATATCCTGGTCTCCTGCTTCTTCCCTGCCTGGACTGCAGGGGGGGGGGTCATTGGGTCTTTTGACGTTGGGTCAAATGGAGAGTGGAAGGTGGCTTCTGCCTGGCACTGGCATCAATGGGGAGTGGAGTGTCTTGTGAACATGTAAACTTGCCTAATTCCCACAAAACCTCCTTTGTGTTTCAGATGAAGCGCAAGTCTGAGAATGGCCCGGATGGCAGAGCTCTGTCGCCAGGCAAGAAGGTCTGCAAGGGCTCTGAGAGGGGCAGGTGAGGACCCTGGAGTAAGTGGGACAGAGGCTGTGGAAGCATCTCCTAGTACCAAGTGTTGGGGCGAGACTGTCCCATGACATCTGGCAGTGCTTCCTGGGGAATGGGGTGGGGAGCAAGGGTGCTCTGGGTGCCTGCCCTCTTGGAGGTTTCCTCCTCATCTTCTCATTCCCTCCCTAGAGTGCTGGGTCCCTGCGTCGCCAGCCCCACTGCCACTTTTGGGGACCTGCGGAACGCTAAGGCAGGTCAACCCCGCTGCCGACATGTCCCTCCCATGAACCCACCCCCAGAGCTGCAGGACTGGCTACGGACTTTCCAGGTGAGGGGACACCAGGAGGTGGCAGCTCAGAGGAACTCTGCTGGGTACCAGTTTCAGACTGAATAGGGTCTTCTTGGTGGCTAGCACCATGTTTTCCAAAAAATGGCCAAGCTGCTTGGCTGGTCAGTCACTTGGTCAAGACCTCTGTGTGTGTGTGAGTGTGAGTGAGAGAGAGAGAGAGAGAGAGAGAGAAGGTCTTTGTGTGAGTAGAAAGCTGGGTAGATTTCTGCTGATTTTCATTTTTTGGTTTGAGTGTTGTTTTTGTGTTTTAATGCTGGTTTTAGAGTGAGATATTTGTGTGAGAAAAGTATGAGCTTTGCTGGTTAAAATCTGTGGACTGGTGACACAGTTGGTATCTGCTGGAATTTTTTCAGGACCCCCCCCCCCCCCCACGGAAGGCAAGGGTCTATAAATGATCACCCCCTTTTATATAGTGGCAAAAAATAATGTCTATTCTATATTAAAACAAAATCAAAGTTTGCTTTTTGATGTTCTTTTGGGGAAATAGTTTCATACTGGGGACAACTGAATCCCTGAATGTGGGATCTGGGGATATGGAGGGCTGATAACTCAGGTCTGGGAATTAGGTAAGGGACCTAGATGGAGTTGCTGGCGTTCCCCACACCAAAGGAGCAAGTGTGTAGCCTGGGAGCACTCCTGGACCCATCCTTGTTGGAGACCTAGCCACAGAGTGTGTCCAAGTTCTTATCCAAGGTCACCAAGCCTGAGCTGGCCCACCAGCTATGGCCTTTCCTGGACAGGGTTAGCTTAACCACAGTAGTCTATGTACTGGTAACTTTCCAGTTAGGCTACTGAAAAGGACTCTATGAGAGCCAGTGCGGTGTAGTGGTTTCAGCATTGGACTACAAATCCCTGCTTGGTGACCTTGGATAAGTCATGCTGTTTCAGCCTCAGAGGAACCCTGAGATGGGTACACCTTAGGATCACCATAAGTCAGAACTTACTGGAAGGCATAGAACAGCAACAAAAGTAATTTGTGCAGGCCTGCCCTTGGAAGAAGGTAAGGAAACCACAGCAAGGGACAAATACAGCAGATGGGTTCCATTTAGATGCCATATAATGGCAGTTTTGAAGAGATTGCTCTGGCTGCCCATATGCTTCTGGTCTGAATTATAGATGCTGGTGATGACATCTAAACCTCTAAATGTTTTGGCAGGAACATCTTTCAGTCTATAGCACCTTTGTTGGAAGAGAGCTGAAGGGTCATCCAGTCCAACACCTTGCTGACGCAGCGCCAAAAGAGCACTGAAAAGCCAAGGCGCCGGCAGCTATGATGCCCTTTCCATGGCACAAAAAGGAGCTGTTTTTTGCAGCTCCCTTTTACGCTGCAGAAAGGCCAAATTGGGGCCACACTGTGTAGTTGTCGTGGCCCCGATCCAGTGAAGACAGAGGCGGCTGCAGGCCACTCATTGGGGGTGGTCTGTTGAGGGGCTGTTTTAAATCATTAAAAAAAATTCAATTGTTTTAATTAATTTAAATCTATTTAAAACTTTTAATACTTTCAGTTTGTTTGCTGGTTAAAATCTGTGGACTGGTGACACAGTTGGTATCTGCTGAATTGTTTAGGGTTTGTTTTGTTCTTTGGCTTTTTAAAACTATTTTAACAATTTATTCTACTTTAAATTTGTTTGTCGTATGCTGCATAAGATTTTCTAGTAAAGGGAGGAACATAAATATTTGAATGCTTAAAAAATGAAAAACGATGAGGTGCTTTTACGATGATAGTTTTGTTACGTGCTTTGTTTTTGTTCCGTGCTGTTGAACCAAGACAGACAATTGAGGGGGCTCAGGGTCTTTCTCTCACTGCTCCTCTCTGCTCCCCACCCAGCGCTGGAGCAGCCCAGAGAAGCTCCTGGCTCTGGATGAACTCATTGACCGCTGTGAGCCTCCCCAGATCAAGCACATGATGCAAGTGATCGAGCCCCAGTTCCAGCGGGACTTCATCTCGCTTCTGCCCAAGGAGGTGAGTGCGCCTGCAAGGCGAGGCATGTAGGTAGGCAGGTAAACCCCGGGAGGACATTCAGGTCTGGCAGGGATGCTTTTCACTCAGCTGTGGCAAGCCTCTGCGTGTGGAGACGCCAGGAAGCCAAACTCGGCAGAAATGGGGGCAGGTGGTGCAGTCTGTTGGAACTGGAGGAAGGTTAGGGGCTGAAAAGCCTAGATTTTATGTTGGCAGAGGGATGTAGGCAGCAAAGGCAGAACTCCAGTGCAGTCAAGGAGAGTATGGTTGAAGAGGTTTCTGGGCCGCACAGGCAGAGCAACCTTGTATGCTCTTGGGGTGAATAATCTGGTAATACACCAAGTGGCCCTATTACCTCCCTGGATCAAGGGAGGTAATAGGGCCACTCTATTCTGCTTTGGTCAGGGCCCACCTGGAATACTGTGTCCAGTTCTGGGCACCACAATTCAAAAAGGATGTTGAGAAATTGGAGCATGTCCAAAGGAGGGCGACTAAAATGGTGAACGGCCTGGAAACCATGCCCTATGAGGAATGAGAAGAGAAGGTTAAGGAGTGATATGAAACCCTGTTTAAGTATTTGAAGGAATGTCATATTGAGGAGGGAGCAAGCTTGTTTTCTGCTGCTCCAGAGAACAGGACACATTACAATGGATGCAAGCTACAGGAAAAGAGATTCCACCTCTACATTAGGAGGAACTTCCTGACAGTAAAGGCTGTTCGACAGTGGAACACACTCCCCTGTGAGTGTGATGGAGTCTCCTCCTTTGGAGGTTTTTAAAGAGAGGCTGGATGACCATCTGTCGGGGATGCTTTGACTGAGAGTTCCTGCATGGCAGGGGGTTGGACTGGATGACCCATGGGGTCTCTTCCAACTCTATGATTCTATGTTAGGTGCCTGTTAGCTCTGCAGCCACTGTCTCCAGTCTTCACTGCATTGGCCATGCCTCTGGGGTTGTGGGAGGGGATGAAGGACCCTTGGGGAGTTTGTCTGCTCCCGGCAGCTGGTCAGCCCCTCCTAGCCCAACAGAGGGAATGGCTTGCTGCATTCAGGAGTCTGTGTTCACTTGCTGAGGGGCAATGGGGAGACCAGGGCCCAGTTCGAGTGTGGTTCTTTTCCAGCCTAATGTTGCATAGCTCTGAGCTGTGGGTGTCATAGAGATTCCAGAGAAACCACCCGGTGGAAGGTCCTCAGTGTTGAAACTGATGAGAAATACAGGGTGCAGCTATACTGTAGAAATAAGGCAGTTGGATACCACTTTTAATGCTGTAGCCCCATCTATGGGATCCTGGGATTTGTAGTTTGGTGGGGGTATCAACTTGGCCTGTCAGAGAGCTCTGGTGCCTCACTAAACTACAAGTCCCAGGATTCTGTGGGATGGAGCCATGCCAGTTAAAGTAGTGCCAAACTGCCCTATTTCTACAGTGCAGATGCACACACATCCTCTCTCTGGGTGTATCCACACTGCAGAAATAGAGCAGAGACATTACTTCAGCTATCATGGCTCCATCCTGTAGAATCTTGGGTTTTGTAGTTTGGTGAGGCACCAGAGCACTCTGACAAGCCAGGTTGAATACCTCACCAAACTACAAATCCCAGGATTCCATAGGACGGAGCCATGACACCTAAAGTGGTCTCAAACTGCTTCATTTTCTACACAGTAGATACACCTGCAGCCTGCTGCCTCAGCTGGGCTACCTTCCTTGGCAGTGGTCTTCCTTCCTGTGAGGCTGAGAAAGGTCTCCAAGGAGAGGCCACCCCTGAGCCGTGGGGTAGTAGAGAGTGAGCACGGTACCTCTGGCTTCCTTCGCAGTTGGCACTCTACGTCCTCTCCTTCTTGGAGCCCCGTGATCTGCTCCGCGCTGCCCAGACATGTCGCTACTGGCGGATCCTGGCAGAAGACAACCTGCTCTGGAGGGAGAAGTGCCGCGATGTGGGTGAGTCGTGCTCCATGTTCGTTGTAATCCTCCTCCTCCTCGTGCTCCTGGTCCTCATGGTGTCATCTGCCTCTCACAGGTATTGAAGAGCCATTGAGCATGCGCAAGCGGCGCCTGCTCAGTCCTGGCTTCATGTACAGTCCCTGGAAGCTGGCTTTCTTACGGCAGCACTGCATTGACATGAACTGGCGCAGTGGTGATGCCCGCCCTCCCAAGGTAGGGAGGGAAACGGTTTGTGGAAGGGAAGGGCTGGGCTCTTGAGAGCCTGGGTTGTGGGCCCAACTGTGCCCTTGCTGCTTACCTCTTTCGGGCAAATACTGTATGTTCTGGCGTATAAGACTACTTTTTAACCCAGGAAAATCTTCTCAAAAGTTGGGGGTCGTCTTATACGCCAGGTGTCATATTATAGGGCAGGTGCTGAAACTTCTGAGCTGGACTGGAGAATCTGCGGTCGCCGCATATAGCTACCACTCTGATAATGTTGGAGACAGGGAACACTGGGCAAGCAGGGAGAACTGACCAATCCAAGCAGGCTTTGTATACAACAAGGTTTCCTGCTAAGTACCTGCATGTCATAAGCATTTGAATTTAAATTACCATAATGAAATCAAATCTGATTTTTTAAATTTTTATTTGATGTGCGTTGGAAGAGGGGTAATTTTATACGGTGAGTACATCCCAAACTCTATATTTTAATTGGAAATGTTGGGGGTCGTCTTATATGCCCAGTCGTCTTATACACCGGAAAATATGGTAGAATTCAGAGAATCATACAGGAGCACAGGGGCAAACTGGTTTAGAGGAGACACATTTTGCCACAGAGAAAAGCCAGGTGGCAGCTGGCATCATTGACACCAAGGCCTGCCTCGGGGGGCTGTGCCCTTTCCTTCGGTCTTAACACTCCTTTCCTCTGCCTCTCATAGGTCCTTAAAGGCCATGACGACCATGTCATCACTTGTCTCCAGTTCTGCGGCAACCGGATTGTCAGCGGCTCCGACGACAACACACTCAAGGTTTGGTCAGCTGTCACAGGCGAGGTGAGCCTTCCTTCTTTCTGGGTGGTGTATGGCTGGTACTATTCGTGTTTACTTTCCTCATGAGCATCCCTCTCTTCCCTTATAGTGTGTGCAGACCCTGGTGGGCCACACAGGTGGGGTCTGGTCCTCCCAGATGAGGGACAATATTGTTATCAGCGGTTCCACAGACAGGACCTTGAAGGTGTGGAATGCGGACACAGGCGAGTGTGTACACACCCTCTATGGGCACACCTCCACTGTACGCTGCATGCATCTCCATGGGACAAGGTGGGTCAAATGGGGAAGATGGGTGGGAGTACCCTTTCCTCTCCCCCGTTGATTTGGGCTTGACGTGGCTACTTTGAGCCTCTGGGGATTCAGGGTAACTTGTCTTCCCTCGGCAGGGTAGTGAGCGGGTCGCGAGATGCCACCTTGCGCCTGTGGGACATTGAGACAGGGCAATGTCTCCATGTGCTGATGGGCCACGTGGCAGCCGTGCGCTGCGTCCAGTACGACGGGCACAAGGTGGTGAGTGGTGCTTATGACTATACCGTCAAGGTCTGGGACCCTGAGACGGAGAGCTGCATCCACACTTTGCAAGGTCACACCAACCGGGTTTACTCCCTCCAGGTAAGTGACGTGTATATGATACTTGGTCATACATCTTTGTGACAGAAGGTTCTGTAAGGTGTGGGTTTATCGATATGTCTTTGCTATAGACCTGATCATATGATTCATTGCTTTGGTTTGTTGTTATAGTAGCTGGTATATTGGCTGACATGCTATGTTCTTTGCCTGGTATATGTTCTTTGTTATACATTTGTTATTAGCATGATTGTATGATTTATTATTCCTACTGGCTGGTATAGTATATGGGGTTTGGATTGTATTCATCATTAGTTGGGGTACGCAGGTGGGACGTACCTCAAAGAAACAGGTAAAGCAATCATGTTCTATAGAATCTATGTAAGAAGGAGATGATTTAGTTATGTAGCTGGTTAACTACTTACTGATTTAGCATATTTAACAAAAATATGTCTATAGCAAAGACATATATATTGGAAGCTTATGAGTTGGGCAATCTCTTATGACTTTTAGGAAAGGGCCTGAGATGAAACTGGCCTTTGCCGAGTACCTTGCATGATAGGGATGCCAGCTGCATATGCAGGAGTAATTATACTGTACTGGCTAGCTCTGTTAATCTACTTTCTTCAATGGTCAGAGAGGCCAGGAAAAGACAACCTGGAAAAAAAAACAAAAAATGCCTACTGGTAGTTGTTTTGGGAACAGGGGAAATAGATCTAGCCCACTGGTTCTGTGGGGTGGGGCCAATGCCTTTGATTGCTTTTGTTTGATGTATGTGTGCTTAGCGTTTAATTCTGTCCAAGAAGTTTTCCTAGTAGCATCTCTTCAACTTCAGTAATAAAGCTTGATTGTTTCACTTGCAGTGGACTGATTTATTGAGTTTGGGGGAAGAGTTCAACTAATACTTGGCACTCTCCCTCTCCTCTGCCAAAACAGTTTGATGGCACCCACATCGTGAGCGGTTCCCTGGACACCTCGATCCGTGTGTGGGACGCCGAGAGTGGCAACTGCTTGCACACACTGATGGGCCACCAGTCCCTGACCAGTGGCATGGAGCTGCGGGACAACATCCTGGTTTCAGGCAACGCTGACTCCACCGTCAAAATCTGGGACATCAAGACTGGCCAGTGTCTGCAAACACTGCAAGGTAGGTGCTCAGAACAGTGATTGGGACACCCCCCCTCCTCAGCATGGGGACTCAGTTGCTCAGTTAGCATGGGGACTGAGTGCCTCTCTCCTCCCTCACCCTCATCAGGTCCCAGCAAGCACCAGAGCGCTGTCACCTGCCTCCAGTTCAGCTCCAAGTTTGTGGTAACCAGCTCAGACGACGGGACGGTGAAGCTGTGGGACCTTAAGACAGGGGAGTTTGTGCGCAATTTGGTGGCACTGGAGAGTGGCGGGAGTGGTGGCGTGGTATGGCGCATCCGCGCTTCCAACACAAAACTCGTATGTGCGGTGGGCAGCCGCAACGGAACTGAAGAGACCAAACTGCTGGTGCTAGATTTTGACGTGGACCTGAAATGAGTGCAGGGGGGATGGGGGGGATGGGCTGTGTGGGGAGCCTGCAGGCCAGGCGGGGGGGGGGGGGGGTGCCTCTCAGAGCACCATATTTATGTAGTTGGGCACATTGGGGGCCCAAAGAGGCTGGCAGGTGGGCAGAGCACCAGAGCTGGCTTTTGTACACACTCAAAAATATATAACTTTATTTCTGTACATTGTTTCCAGTTGTGTTTATCCCCCCCAACTTTTTCATAGCCATGGGGGGGGGGGTAGAGGGGAGTCCTTGAACAATGGAGGCTGAAGGAGGGATAACGGACATCCCCTCTCTCCTTGCCACTACCAATTTTACTATTAACTACAGTAACAACAGCAACATTGGCTCTTCCAGCTTCTGTCTACAGGGCTCTCACTGTAAGAGGCTGATGGCATACACCCGCCGCTGGGCACACAGTTCCAGGGCCATTTTGCATGGCAAGGCCACATGCATGATGATGTGGCGGCTACTGAGGGGCACAGGCGTCTGGGGTGCCCCCAGGTATACAGGGCACTGATAGGTGGGCAGGTCAGCAGTGTTTATCGAGGGCTGCCGGCTGGCTTGGACCCAGATGGTGGGCAGCCGGCAGGGCTGAGCAGAGAGGGTCTCCTGGAGCTGCCCAGTGCGGCTATTCCACATGGCATGGTGGACTTCCAGGCCACTCAGGTAGAGGCCCTTCTCAGGGGCTTCACTGGGGGGAAGTATGCCGGGCAAAATCTGTGGAACAAACGGGCATCAGTACCAAGGCTTGGGGAGCCCTCCACCCCTACTCCCCACCCTTTCTCTGCATCCTTCACCTTCTGGTCCAGGTGGTAGGCATCCACCTCTTGCTTCTCAGCTCGGGCTCTCTCCTGTAGCAGAGCCAAGAAGAGGCGCCGGGGCCGATGAAAGGCAGCTAGCTGGTAGTGGGCCACCAACTGACCCCCAATGGAGCCTATGTAGCCACAGAGCAAACGGCAGCGCTGCCGCAGCGTCTCCAACCAGATCTGGGGGGCCTGGGGCCCAGTAGGCACATAGGGCAGCCAAGGGCTGGGCATCCGCCCCCACAACAGCTCCTGGAAGATGGCTCCACAGCGGCAGGAGGAGCAGGGCGCCCCTTGCAGGCGCTCCTCCACACAGCGCAGGTCCCGGCCCACCTGCTTCAGGAGGGCCAGTAAGGTCCCCCCCTCCTCCAAGAGGAAGCGCTGCATTGGGCGGGGCTTGGGGCGGGAATGCCCTTCGGGAGGACCCCCCCGGACCCCCACCTCCCAGCCGCAGCGTTCCAGCCGCCCTTGCAGCTCATCCACCACCTGCAGGCCCTTGCGCACCATCTGCGCCAGGGCCTCCTGCTGCTCCTCCTGCTGCTGGAGAGGGGGTCCTCGGGGTTGCCAAAGGCCCTGGGATGCCCGCAGTGCCGAAAGCAAGGCCTGGCTGCGGCCCAACAGCATCTTCTGCTGCAGCCCACTGCATAGACCCACCCAGGTGGGCTCCATGGGGCTGGGCAGCTGCGCAATCCGGGCCTGTGTGGCGGCGGCTGCCTCCTCTTCTGAGAGCCCTTGGAGGAAAGGAGGAGGCAGGATAGCCTGTGAGTGGTGACACTCTTGGCCAAGGGACCTGCGTCCCTTTCCCCTCCCCTCCCCTCAGCTCACCTGAGCCAGGGGAGCCGATTACAAGATCCAAGATCTTTTGGGGGCCGCAACCTGGTTGCAGGCGGGCAGTGGCCTTGAGGCATTGTTGGCACAGACTCTCCACAGCCTGAGCGTCACCGCTGTCCAGGACGTATCCCCCATAGAGCATGCTCCCTGCAGAGGAGAAAAGAAAGGGCCAAAGTGGCCAGATAAGCTATCCCCAGTGGGCCAGGTCAGGCCATCTCACAGGGGACTAATAGGCTACTATGGAAAAAGTGGGCGGGTGGAGGCCTCCCTCTTCTCCATACCTGCCAGTTCCTGCAGGGCTTCTGGGGGGCTGTTTGCCAGATGATTCAGCTTCTCTTGGATCTGGAATCCCTCGGCCACTTCCCAGTGGCTCCTGGTGGGAGATCACAGGCAGCCACCCGCTCAGGCTCTGGCACCCAGGGGAGAAAACAGCACCAAGCGTAGCTGTTGCTGTGCCTTGGTTGTTGCCTACCTCTGCCAGCCCCAAACACCATGCTGACCCACACTTACCTGAAGAAGAACTGCTTCCTCACTCGTTTCAGTGTCAGGGCAGAAGGTCTTTTGTTGCCTAGGCCAGAGGTTGGGGTCTCCTCTGGTCTTTTGCACTCAGAGAGGCTGAGCTGCATACAGTTGCCAAGTGCCCAACCCACAGACAAAGGAGGACAGGGAAGGAAAGGGCCCTGCTGTACTGTACTAGGAGAGTCCAAGAGAGCCGCAGAAACAGCCACTGTTCTTCGTGGCAGGACCATCCCCTTGCTCACAGGTAACAAAAGCATAGAATAAAATGCTAACAGTAATAATTTCAGATTCACAGATCCACAATTCAGCCCAGGGACCTTGAGGGATGCTGCAGAGGCCCACAGAACTGCAGCCTGGCTAGTTCACGTGGCTGGGGAGAGAGGCATCAGCCGAAATGGCTGCCTTCCCTTCCTTGAATTGCAGAGCCTAAGGCTTGTGTGGGGCCAAGAGAGCCATCTGGATTTTGGCAAGCATTGGCCCTTTGCCACTGAGTATATCAGTCTTCATGGACCTAGGTGGGCAGCAAGCTCATGGTCACCAGTCTATGGACAAGGTGGTCTGCCAGTGGGAATGGGACAGGCAAGATGGGCAAGAAGGATCCCTGCTCTCATTAGCAACCCTATAGTGATGGTGCACCTTTCCCTGGAGCTGAGGCCAAGAAGTCCCTCTGCTAATGCCCTCAGGGGCATCTCTCTAAGCCGCTCTGGCAGCGGCAGGGCTTCCACCTGAACCCAGGGCCTTCTGGGTAAGCGCCCGTGGAACTGCTCCTGGTTCTTTGGCTGTCCTTCCAGATTAGCACTAGTCAACTCTGACTGGCACATTGAACCTGTGGCTGCCAACACAGCTGACCAGCTCTGGTCCCCACCACTTTTCATGGATGTGTAGGAACCTCTGGATGCTTTTCCTTCTGTGTAGCCAGCCCATGGACCTTTCCTGGTGGGAAGGGAAGCAAGCTGTGACTGGAGAAATGTTAGTGCAATCTTCAACGGTAATGTGCCATTGCCTTCCAGTCACCCATTGACTTATGGCAACCATGAATTCCATAGGGTGTTCTCAGACAAGTGATTTGCCATTTCCTTCCGTCCTCTGAAACATAGCAACTGGTACTCCTTGGCCGTTTCTCATTCAAGTAGTAACCAGGCCTCCACCCTGCTTAGCTTCCATGATCAGACAGGATCTGGTCCCTTCAAGGTATTTAGGTGGAGGGCTCTCTAAATGTCTTGGACAACAGTCCCCATTAGCTCCAACCAGGACAATCAGTCTGATAAATGGGCGTCCTAATTAAATGTGTAGAAGGTTGGTCCTCTGGGCACCTGACTCCCAGGAGCTCCTGCTGTAACAACATGGTTGGGGGGTTTGGTCTGTGGGAACCTGCTAAGCACCCCCACATACATATATACCCTTGGCTCCGCACAACTTTAGCTAGCATATGTAGGGAGGGGCATTCCCTGCAGACAAGAGATGAGCCGTGCCTGGCTCCTGCTATTTGGAGGGAAGCAAGCACAAGCAAACCTCCCACCTGGTCAGAGAGGCAAGAAGAGAGGCAATCCAGTTGCCCCAGCAAAGGCACACACACTCTCCACACTCACAGCCCAAGCAAACAACTGCTTCTGGTTAAGTGTTTTCCATTCCAGGACCAGCCGCAACTTGACCCTGTTCCCCTTCCTTACCAGAGATAAAGGGCAGCTTGGGTCCAGGGGGCGTAGATCTGCCGGTACAGCAGGACAGCGTAGAGGACGAGGAGTGGGAGGCGCTTCTCTGTGTCCAGGCCATGCACCTGTCCCTGCAGCCACTGGTGAGCCCGCATCAGAATGCCCTTGAATTCCAGAGGCACCTCACAGAAAAAGATGGTGGCATTGCGGTGGACAAGCCCTGTGGCAGAGAGGAGCACCAGGGTCTGTGGGGGCCATCACTCTTTCCATACCTCACTTACCATCCCATTTGGGGTTCATGTACTGTACCTGGCACTGACTCAGGGGCGTCAGCTGCTGTGATGAGCCAGAGGCGAAACTTGGAATTGACTTCAAGAGTTCGGCCCTCGGTCTCACCTTCAATAAATTAAACATGAGCAAGAACTTCCTGACAGTAAGAGCTGTTTGACAGTGGGAGACACTGCTGCCTTGGAGGGCAGTGGAGTCTCCTTTGGGTTCTTTAAACAGAGGCCAGATGGACACCTGTCAGGGGTACTTTGATTGTGAGTTCCTAAATGGCAGAATGGGGTTAGACTGGATGACCCTTGGAGTCTTGTCCAACTCTTGGATTCTATGATTCATGGGGAAGAGCAGAATAGGAGCCTTGAGTTGGGAGGGAGGGCAAGCAAACAGGCCAGCTTCCTGAGCACAGCCCCTTATCCCTCTCCTTGCTCTCACCTGCTTGCATGTTCAGCAGGTGATCCAACTGCAGGAGCACATCCGGGTCCCAGTGCTCCTGGAGGTGGCAGTTGTTCAGGACCAGCCACTTGCCTTTCTTGGTGCAAACAGGGAGCGTCCGCCACACGCGCCGGGAAGCATCGGGGGTGCCAAAGGAGATGACAACAATCTTTCCCTGAAAAGTATGCACGGCCCAGACCAGGATGAACTTCCAGGTCAGGCTGCTCGGGCACCTTCTCTCTGCTCACCTTCCCCAGCCCCTACCTCCTTACCGCCCGTTTCCGGTGAGCAGCCATCTGGTGGATCCAGAGAAGGGGCACGGTGAAGGAGGCAGCCGATCCGGCTGGGGGGGTGAGGAAGATGATGGGCTTGTTGGCCCGGCTGTATGCGTAAGGGTTGGCGGCCACCATCTCTTCTGTCATGGACCAGCCCAGCAAGCAGGTGGTGAGGTCTGCCAG
Organism: Sceloporus undulatus; assembly: GCF_019175285.1. Classification (NCBI taxonomy): domain Eukaryota; kingdom Metazoa; phylum Chordata; class Lepidosauria; order Squamata; family Phrynosomatidae; genus Sceloporus; species Sceloporus undulatus. Next base: position 1,897,587 of record NC_056524.1, on the reverse strand, counting down.
CACTCGGCTCATGGCCTCGGGGCACAGCACACGCCACAGGATGGCACGCTGGAAGGGGCTGAGGTGGGTATGGCTGGGGCACAAGGCAGGGCCGACCACAGTGGAGGGCAGGCGGAAGTATTCCTGCCACTGTTCCACCTGCCCAGCCAGGGAAGCCAGCAGACCTCGGAAGCCTGGCAGCTGCTCCAGTGCCCGACACTCCTCCCAGGCCTCGGCAGGCACCCAGCTGGGGCGCGGTATCCCTTCATGGGCCCTCTCCTCATTCAGCAGAAGCAGGGACATGGTGGCTGGCTCCCGCAGACCTCCACAGAAAGCCAGCCACTCCAGAGAGCTGACAGCTTTGGCCCCGGCTCCAGGCAGGGTGGCCAATGCCCCCAGGAAGATGTAGAGGAGGCGGTCCATCTCCCGCAGGCCAGGCAGGGCCTGAGTCAGCAACTGCTGGAGGACATACTTGCTCAGCTCCAGCAGCCGCGCCTCCAGTGTCTCCTGCTTGCTGGTGTCTTGCTGGCGCTTGGCAGAGAGGAGGGCCTGGCGCACACGGTCCACGCAAACCATTGTGGGGAAGCGGTAGAGCGGGTGGAGGCGGGCCACCTGCTTGAGTGCCCCATGGAGGGCTGTGCCAACGCGGGCCACCCGCCGGTACTTGTCACACAGGTCAGCTTGTTCCTGGTATTGGGAGACCATGTGCTGGCGAGTGGCCTGAAGGGCCTGGATCTGAGTTTGCAGGAGCCGCACCATGGGCATGAAGTTCTCCTCCTCCAAAAGGGAGCGCTGGGGCTGTGAGATCAAATCCAAGAGCTCCTCCTGCAGGGCAAACCAGCAGAAAAGAGGGTGGGCAGATGTTTGGGCAGGCAGGCAAGCCAGAACCACCCCCCCCCCCCCCCCCCCCCGGCAGTAGCTCCTAACTCTCTTCTCCTCACCTCTGTGGCCTCTAGCTTGCCATCCAGGTGGAGGACGGCCAGGTGCAAGGCCTGCCGGGTCTTCAGGATCTCTCTGCGTTCAGCCCGCAACACCTCTCCCAGCAGGAGGTCCTCCAGTGCCTTTGGGCTGAGGCTGAGATCAATCACGTTCAAGCTCTTCAGGAGCATCTGGTCCACCTCTGTACAGGGGGCAGAAGAGGGAAGAAGAAGAGGGGATCTGGTGTGCACTCAGCCATGGGCCAGAGCACCTGTCTCCCTCCCTGAGGCAGGACAGGCAGCAGTGGTGACGGGAGGAGAGGAGTAGGGCCTGGAGGTGTTAGAACGACCCAGTCAGAGACCAAAATATGCATAGGGGATAGGGGACAAAGCCCTTGTGGCCCCATGGGGCCAGCTCCAAACCAATGTCCTCCATGCCATTCAGATGACAATCTGGCTGTTGTATTCTCACCACCACAAAGCTTTCTGCCTGCTCTGGCTATTCAGGGCATGGAAAGGATGGTTGCCATTTCCTTCCACCACCCCTCCCTCCTTTTTATGGTCTCCCCTCTATGGAAGACCATTCCCTTCCCCATAGCATCCTCACAACAACCGAGAGGGAAACGTACCTCAAGGGCACTGAGTCACCCCCTGCCCAGCAAGCATGATAGGACTGGGACTGAACCAAGGTCTCTGTTAATCAAATCCAGCTCTCTCTCCCACCACATTACACTTGGAAGAGAGAGGCTTCCCCCAGCCCATGTCTTCATTCTGACCTATTTTCTCCCGACAGCAAAAAGGGAGAGCCTTCCTTGTTCTTTCCTGAACTCTTTTCCCCAGCTTTCAACTCTTCAGAAAATGCAGAGTGGGACTAACTAGGCTTGTCTATGGCAGAAGTGATCCATCCTCATATGCCAAGCAATCCTTTTCCCCTTCATCCAGATCATTTATGGAAAATATGTTGAAAAGTAGAGGATGCTGGATGGGGTTTGGGGTTCCGGGGAGGGCTTGCCTCAGCAATCTCAAAGGCAGTTTTGATGCCCATCTCACCAGTGTGGGCATTCCTTTTGGAAGCTCCTTGGGCAGAGACAGCTTAAGTTTTCGCCACTGTCTTCTTTGTCACCAATCCTCCTTGCCCCTGCTGATGGGTTCCCACCTCTCACCTTCTGCTTTCCTCCTGTGCAGAGTTTTGCCCTGTATGGCTTCTGTGGAGCTTCCAGTACCCACTCTGCCCTTTCCAGTCATGGCACAACTTTACCCGTCCTGAAGCGCCTGATCTGGGCGATGGATTTCAATCCAGAGGCCTCTCTTTCCTGAGATATGCCTTCTGCCCTGGCTGGTGGATCCCCCTCTGAGCAGAGGTACTAAATCATGGCTCCTCAGGCATGTCCGGCTATACATCCCAGCAGCCCTTTTCTCTCTCAAGCCCAAGAGGAGTTTAGAGAAGGAGCTGGGCCAAGGAAGTCAACGGGCCAAATGCACCTGCACAAACAGCCACCTCCTCGGTGTCGCCACAGCCAGGTGGCTCCAAACCCCTGCACCTCAAGGGGCCTGGCAGTTGAGGTGGTCAGCAGCACACGTGCTTCTCTCTTACCTGCACCCAAAGCTTCGAGAGGCAGCTCGGTGCACAGGTACAGCTGGAAAGAGGGTTGCACCAGCACCTCCTCTTCCTCCTCTTCATCCCCCTTCTCAGACTTGGTGAGAAGGACCTTGCCTTCGGCTCCTCGGAAGGACTCCTTATCCATCAGCTGCCGGAGAGTCGGGCACCAAGGAACATTCTTCTCAAAGTTCAGCAGCAGTACTGGCAAGTCTGCAGGAATGCACCAGGGCTATTTGCATTTTCCACCCGTGCCAGGGACTTGAGGAAGGGTCCCATGCAGCCACCCTACCTGGCCTGGCCTGCTTACTAAGGCTGACAGCATTCCTGAGATTCTTTTCCAGGTCAGGGTCTGTGAGCGACAGGATTTCCAGCTTGTCTTCTGGGATCTCGTCCCAGCCACCTTGCTCCACCATATCTGGCACGAGCTCCGAAAGGACACAGGTCTCCGATTCCTCTGGGGAGAGAGAGATCAGTGGTGAGCAGCCCCTTGGGAAAGAGCAGGCCCCAAGCAAAGGCGCCCAACTGCCCATCCAGCCCCCACCTCCACTTACCCTCTTCTAAAGCAGGAGATGAGAGGAGCCAGAGCTGGGCTTGCCTGTCAGGGTCCACCAAGAGAGGCCACCGGTGGGCCTGTGAGTGAATGCTGGAACATAGGATCATGGCTGTGAGCCGGCTCTCAGAATCCTTGGGCTTGTGAACCCGATCCCAGAGGCGCTGCTCCTGAGGCGAGCTGAGGAGGGAGACCAGGTCCAGTGGACTTTGGACTGCCACCAGTGGGGGGCCGATGGAGGCCGAACCAGGGCAAGGCAGGTTCTTCTGCAGGATCCGGCGGATGTCGTCTGGGCCCAAGGGGACCTGGGAGCCAGCACACAGTGCCTGCCACTTCTCCAGCAGCTCCTCTCGTCGGGTCGGAGGGAAGGGGCCCAGGTATGAGAGGACAGCTGCACAGAGCAGCGCATCACCATACACAGTGATGTGGCAACGCTCCAGGCCCTGCGGCAAAGAGAGGGGAAGAGAATGCTCCAGGCAGTCCAAGAGTACATGCTCTCTGGTACATGCTCTGGTAACCTCACGACTCAACTTCTGTAATGTGCTCTACATGGGGCTACCTTTGTACTTAGTCCAGAAACTTCAGTTAGTGCAGAATATGGCAGTCAGGTTGGTCATGGGAAAATCTAGAAGTGACCACATTACACTGGTCTTAAAATCACTCCACTGGCGGCCTATTGGTTTCCTGGTGCAGTACAAGGTATTGGTTATGACCTTTAAAGCCCTACATGGCTTAGGTCCAACCTATTTAGAGGATGCCTCCTTCGGTACAATCCACACAGGAAACTATTGCAACCTATAAAGACCAGATTGACCGCAACCACCCAGAGGACATTTCCTTCTGCTGCTCCCAGACTATGGAATGGCCTGCCAGAGGAGATGCGTCTTATTACTAGCTTAGCTTTTAAAAGGCCGTCAAGATGGAACTCTTCTGGCAGGCTTCCCCGAATAACAATCCTGGCCACACACCTAATATGTTTACCCCATCGACTGCCCTGTGCCTAATCCTATGCTGTTTATTTTAATTATATCATTTTATTGTAGATTATTTTAATATTTTATTGTTTAGTTCTGTTTTGGGGAGGGAGGGATTTTGTATGGAGTTTTAATATGTAAGCTGCCTCAATTATCTTTGATAGAGAGGCAGAATACAAATAAAAAATTATTTTATTTATTTTATTTAAGAGGGGAGCCTGCCAGGCGCTGCTCAAGATGGACCCCAACTCGCCCCTTACCTTGGCAAGTGTGCTCCAGTTGGCCATGTGCTCCGCCACAGAGCTCTCTACTGTGGTGGCTTCCTCTTTGGCTTGCAAGGACTGTGTGAGCTGCTGCAGCAGCTTCTCCTGCCGCTCCTGCTTCTGCTTCAGCTCCCGGATCCGAGCCTCAGTGGCTTCCTTCAAGCTTTCTGCGTGCATACGCCGGTCACCCAGGCACAATTTTTCTGTGTTGATTTGAGCATCGCAGTGCTGCAACTGCAGTGCAGCAGGCTGCCACTCGCGCAGTGCCCAGTGGAACCAGTAGACTGCAGAGATCCACTGGCAGAGGGATGCTGCGGCTTGGCTGGCTTTCTGGATGGAGGCTACAGAGAAATCCTTGTCAGACACTACCTTGCCCAGTTCGGTGAAGAGCTTTGTGGGGAGATCCTCCTTTGGGTAGAAGATCAGCTCCTGGAGAGGAAAACAGAGGTGTGGGACATAAAAACATCAATGCTGAAGTAAGCAAGCTGAACCTGTGTAGAGAACGACAACAGGCAAACAGATAGCCCCTGCACATAGATCTATGTGTAGATGGCTACACTTAGGTTTTTGTTCTTTCTACCCTTCTCTGAGGTCATTTCCTGCTCCTTCTCTCAGTTGGAGGCAGGCAGATGAAATGGAACTAAAGGTCCATCCAGGGTTAGTTGCCATGAGGAAACCACACTATATGGATTGTAGCCATCACCACCCAGACAGAAGTCGAGAATCACATGGCCTAAAACAGGGGTAGGCAACCTTTTTGAGCCAGGGGCCGGGTTGCTGTCCCTCAGACAACTGGGGGGCCGAACTCAAAATGGCGTCTGGAGCGGCGTGGAAGCTGTGGCGGGGGCAGCAATCAGCGGCAGGACCAGGCTGGGGCCAGTCCCAAGGCCTCGCCGGGCCGGATCCGGCCCACGGGCTGTAGGTTGTCGACCCCTGGCCTAAAGCTTTGCTTACCAGTTGCCTCCTCTAGCTCTTCCTTTCAGTTTTGCCTCACAGCCAAAATAAAGAGTTAAATAACTAAAGAAGAAAAACCAAAAGGAGTACAAATAGGAAAGAATAAACCAGAGCTAAACATATACTATAATGAAGAATCCATTTTGAGGAGGGTTAGTTAAGAGTGTAGACAAAAGTCATCCACTTCCTGGGAGGCAGGGTGGATTTCTCCTGGCAGCCAACCCAAAATGGACCTTCACAGTGAGTATCCAAGATTCCACTGTCTGGAAAGAAGAAAGGATCTCCACAATGGCATCTCTGCAGACCTTCAGAACCACAGACCTCAGAGAGCCAGGCCTGAAGTGGCACAGACCAACTCCGTGAACTGAGACAGTATAAGAATCCACCAGGAGCCCTGAAGCAGGTCAAAGCAAAGGCTCCCTTAGTGCAGCATTCTGCTCAGTCAGTGGCCCACAAGAAGCAGCAATGAGATCAGATGAAACCCCAGCTCCTTCCTCTCTCCTGAACCTCCCTTGCCCTTTAGACTTCCATGGATGCATATCTGCCTTTGGGATCCTAGTCTTAGGGAAGACAGCTTCCCCACATCCACTTTCTCTCCAGCACCCAGCTGCGGCTCTCCTTGCTGGTGCTGACAAGCTACATAGCCCCCCTGGCATGATCACTTTTCCGCTTCAAGATGGCAGGTGGCTCCAAACCCTGTGTTCTTTGGGCATCGTCTCTTTCTGCACTTTCTTTAGGTGTCAGGGCCAGAATTGTCTAGAACATCCCAGTCATGATGGCATCTGTGTAAGGGAAGATACTGGCGCCTGTCTGTCATTTTACTGCCCCCACCCACTATCTCTAGGGATCCTGTGGGCACTGCTCACAGCCCACCTTTGTTCTTAGGAGCCCTGGTGGTGCAGTGGTTAAATGCCTGTACTGCAGCCACTCACTCACAAACCATAAGGTTGCAAGTTCAATACCAGCCAGGGCTCAAGCTCGACCCAGGCTTGCATCCTTCCAAGGTCACTCAAATGAGTCCCCAGCTTGTTGGAGGCAATTGGCTTACAGTTGTAAACCACTTAGAGACAGCTTAAGCGGTATGAAGCAGTATATAAATGAAGCTGCTATTGCTGTTGCTATTTTCCACACCCAAAATAACTTCACTGTTGTGGCTGTGTCCAAACAGGACCATGCTGGATTTCTCTGGCACTTTCCCACTCTCCTGTAGAGTAAACCCTACAACATGATGGTGACTGTTTCCAAGAGGTTCAACTCTAGTCATTCTCCCCTTGCTAAGCAAAAAACCCAAATAGCTTTTAAGCACAGCCAAGCGCCAGAGAGCCTCACACAAGGGCCCTTTCTTCAGCATTTCAAGGTAGACCTTTTGACACAGTGGAGTCAACTACAACCTGGCCCTCACCTCATAGAAATCTTCCTGGTTGAGGAGCAGCTTGGCGTTCTCCCAGCCTGGCTCATGGTCAAACATCATGCAGAGCAAGTCGGTCACCTTGATCACAAGGTCCGGGGGCTGGCGGTAGCTGCGCAGCTCCTCAATGTCTTGCACATGCAGCCGAGCCAGGGCAGCCTTGTAGTCTCTGCTCACCTGAGAAGAGAAAGAGAGCCTTGAGAGAAATCCTCTGGCCTCCTCCTATTGCAGGCAGGTGCCAACTGGCAGGCTGCTTTCCCTCATGGGGGAACGTGAGAGGGCAGGGCCAGAGCAGTCTACCCACCGGGACCCCCATTCCCTCCAGTCCATCCATCACCCAGCAAGACTGCAGAACTACAGAGCTAGAAGAGAACCAAGGAATCCTAATGCTCATAAAGCAGTCCTGGGAACAAGATGGCCTTTGCCAGCATGCTCCCCTGTTTGTGTACTGGACACCCCTAATTGAACCTTGATATCAAATTCCATATTAAAAGGGAGGCTGAGTCATGTAGCCACCAAAGCCACCCCAAGGCCAAGAGATAATCTGTCCAAATAAGGAGGTCCCATTGACTTTGCAGGGAAGCACTCCAATACGCAGGAAGGAAGATGGACTCCTTCAAATTGAAACTGATACTTCGATTGGGAGTGTTAAGGAAGGGAAACTATGCCTGATATTTGTCAGAGGAATGGAAATCAAAGAGCTTTGCCATCCAGAAGTTAACATGTTTGATCTAGGATGTTACATCTATTGTCCAGCCACTTTCAAACCTCTCCAACTGTCCTTTCCTCTGGAAAAACATTCAAATATCCTGGGAAACTGCCCCAAGAAGCATTCATTCTATATAAGTGGCTATGTGTATAATTACAGTGCTTTAGAAATAAAGTTTAATAATAATAATAATAATAATAATAATAATAATAATAATAATAATAATA
>NC_056524.1:1889552-1889996 GCF_019175285.1 Sceloporus undulatus | reverse complement strand
TGTGTGCTGTTTCAGTTCAGTCTTGGTTGAAACCAGGCAGGCATGCTGTCAGATTTTAGCTAAAATTTCCCAGCTCTGCTAGCCATTCACTTCTCAGGTAGCGATCTCAGTTCAAACTATTCTGCAGCCATGCCTCTGACTGGAAAGCCTGGCCTCTGAACCTGGTAAAGTACAACCTTCAAATCGCTATCCTATTCTACTTACTGCTTACATCTTAGTTCTTGTATGGGTGCGTGATTATGTGCCTTTGTGTGGATGCTGAAATCCTTTTCCTGCATCAATAAAACTACATTTGGATCTTGCACACTGGAGTTCCAGTGGGTTTGGAACTGTTAAACCAGGGGTAGGCAACCTGCGGCCCGCGGGCCGGATGCGGCCTGGCAAGGCCTTGGGACCGGCCCCAGCCCGGTCCTGCTGCCGATTGCCGCCGGGGCCTTTGGGGGG
>NC_056524.1:1883802-1888200 GCF_019175285.1 Sceloporus undulatus | reverse complement strand
GGGGGGCAATTGTCTATAGACGCCTCAAAACATTCATTAATATTAACATTTTTTAAAAAATCAGCCATTTTTTTCGTGTGTCCTCCATTTTTTTAAAAAAAAGTGTCTTCCATTTGAAAATTTTGTCCTACATTTGTCCTGGTTTATTTATATATTTAATTTTTTAATATTTATTTAATTATTTATTTTTGGCTTCGGCCCCCCAGTTGTCTGAGAGACAGCAACCGGCCCCCGGCTCAAAAAGATTGCCTACTCCTGTGTTAAACAAAGGCAGAAGCACCTGGCTTTTACCTTACTGAAAGCTCTCTCACTGCTCCCTATTGAGCTCAATAAATTGCCTCTCAGAGTCAGCTGTGGCGCAATTTGGGTAACACCCCCATACCTTCTTCATGGCCACCTCCCTTTCTTCTCCAAGTCATCCGCTCCGCCTTGTGAGGGTGTCAATGTGGGCCTCGTACATCTGGCACTCCTTCTCCTGCTGCCTCAGTACCTCCTGCTCCGTTCATTTCCCGCTGGCTCTGCGCCACTTGCTGCAAGAAAAGATTTCCGTCATGGCTGCCCCTCTGGCCAAGACAGGCGGCCAACTGCTCTCCACACACAATTACAGCAGCCTCTCGTGGACCATTCCTCACATCTGTTGGGCTTTGGTCTTCACCTTCCGATAGACTTATAAAATTCATCATCTGTTTGACATCCTTTCCTGCTCTCTCTCTCAGTCCTGAGACCTCACTGCCACCACCAGGACCCCAGTTCATAGAATCATAGAATCCTAGAGTTGGAAGGACCCCAAAAGGGCCATCCAGTCCAACCCACTTCTGCCATGCAGGAAATCTCAAGCAAAGCACCCTGAGACAGATGGCCATCCAGCCTCTGCTTTAAACATCCAAAGAAGGAGACTCTGTTATTCTCCTAGGAAACAGTGTGGTCCACTATCGACACACTCATCTCATCAGGAAGTTCTTCCTAATGTTGAAGTGGAATCTCTTTTCTGGGAGCTTGCATCTGGGAGCTAGTCTCTGGAGCAGCAGAAAACAAGCTTGCTCCCTCCTCAATGTGACACCCCTTCCATACACTCGTTCCCGGGTTACGAAATTAATTCGTTCCGGCGCCATTTCGTAACCCGGGGACTTTCGTTAGCCGAATCCCCATAGCGCTAATGGGGAAAAGCCGCGGCTGCGCGGGCTCCATTCAACACGCGCCGGCTTTTTTTCGCAAGCCGGGGAACGTTCGTAACCGGAAATAATTAATTAATTTATTTTTTTTCGTATCGGGAATTTCGTATCGCGCCTTCGTATCCGGGGTACCAGTGTACTTAAACAGGACTATCATGTCCAGTTCCATCCGGGGCTAGCCTGAAGAAGGAGGCTCCTCCCTCCCTAACTGTCATCTTTCGCCTCTGAGGGAGAGAGAGGCTGGCCCAGTACCATCAGGGGCTGGCCTGAAGACAGAGGCTCCTCCCTCCCTAACTGTCATCGTTCGGCCTCTGAGGGAGAGAGAAGGCTGGCCCAGTCCATCAGGGGCTGGCCTGAGAACAGAGGCTCCTCCCTCCCTAACTGTCATCTTTCGGCCTCTGAGGGAGAGAGAAGGCTGGCCCAGTACCATCAGGGGCCGGCCTGAAGACAGAGGCTCCTCCCTCCCTATTGTCATCGTCTGCCTCTGAGGGAGAGAGAAGGCTGGCCCAGTACCATCAGGGGTGGCCTGAAGAAGGAGGCTCCTCCCTCCCTAACTGTCATCGTTCGGCCTCGAGGGAGAGAGAAGGCTGGCCCAGTACCATCAGGGGCTAGCCTGAAGACAGAGGCTCCTCCTTCCCTAACTGTCATCGTTCGGCCTCTGAGGGAGAGAGAAGGCTGGCCCAGTACCATCAGGGGCTGGCCTGAAGAAGGAGGCTCCTCCCTCCCTAACTGTCATCGTTCGGCCTCTGAGGGAGAGAGAAGGCTGGCCCAGTACCATCAGGGGCTAGCCTGAAGACACAGGCTCCTCCTTCCCTAACTGTCATCGTTCGGCCTGTGGGAGAGAGAAGGCTGGCCCAGTACCATCAGGGCTAGCCTGAAGAAGGAGGCTCCTCCCTCCCTAACTGTCCTTGTTCGGCCTCTGAGGGAGAGGAAGGCTGGCCCAGTACCATCAGGGGCCAGCCTGAAGAAGAGGCTCCTCCCTCCCTAACTGTCATCGTTCGGCCTCTGAGGAGAGAGAAGGCTGGCCCAGTACCATCAGGGGCCCGCCTGAAGAAGGAGGCTCCTCCCTCCCTAACTGTCATCGTTCGGCCTCTGAGGGAGAGGAGAAGGCTGGCCCAGTACCATCAGGGCGCGCCTGAAGACAGAGGCTCCTCCCTCCCTAACTGTCATCGTTCGGCCTCTGAGGGAGAGAGAAGGCTGGCCCAGTACCATCAGGGGCTAGCCTGAAGACAGAGGCTCCTCCTTCCCTAACTGTCATCGTTCGGCCTCTGAGGGAGAGAGAAGGCTGGCCCAGTACATCAGGGTAGCCTGAAGAAAGAGGCTCCTCCTTCCCTAACTGTCATCGTTCGGCCTCTGAGGGAGAGAGAAGGCTGGCCCAGTACCCTCAGGGGCAGCCTGAAGAAGGGGCCCCTCCCTCCTAACTGTCATCGTTCGGCCTCTGAGGGAGAGAGAAGGCTGGCCCCTACCATCAGGGGCTAGCTGAAGACAGAGGCTCCTCCCTCCCTAACTGTCATCGTTCGGCCTCTGGGGAGAGAGAAGGCTGGCCCCAGTACATCAGGGGCTAGCCTGAGACAGAGGTCCTCCTTTCCTAACTGTCATCTTCGGCCTCTCTGAGAGGGAGAGAGAAGGCTGGCCCAGTACCATCAGGGGCTTCCTGAAGAAAGAGGCTCCTCCTTCCCTAACTGTCATCGTTGGCCTCTGAGGAGAGAGAAAGGCTGGCCCAGTACCCTCAGGGGCCCGCCTGAAGAAGGAGGCCCCTCCCTCCCTAACTGTCATCGTTCGGCCTCTGAGGGAGAGAGAAGGTGGCCCAGTACCATCAGGGGCTAGCCTGAAGAAAGAGGCTCCTCCCTCCCTAACTGTCATCGTTCGGCTCCTGAGGGAGAGAGAAGCTGGCCCAGTAACATCAGGAGCTAGCCTGAAGACAGAGGCTCCTCCTCCCTAACCGCCCGCCCGCCCGCTTTCCACCTGGGCAGGAGCGGCCCAGAGAGACTCTTTCCTTGCCGCCGGCAGCAGCGTTTCTCCAGGGGGAGAATCTTTAATCTGTACTGTATTGTATTTTCATTTTGTTTTGTAAACCGCCGTGATCATAGGAACGGGGTGGTATATAAATAAATTTCAATCAATTTCAATGTCACCTCTTAACCATCTCTTTTCCAGACTAAACTAGGACCTTATCACACGTGGGGGAGTTTGCAGCTCAGATCCGCAGTCACTCCTGTTTCGCATTACAAAGCGTGATGTTTTTTCACACCAGATCCAGAGTCACTCCTGTCTAGCAATGCGAATAAGGTTAAACGTGATGTTTTACCACACCTGGTTGCCTTTCCACTGCCCTTCTGAACTGAGGGAGAAGCGGAAGCAAATCACGTGATGTGGATTCAGCAAAGTGGAGTGAGGTGCACATTGCATTACCACATCGGAGGGTTCAACTATTCGAATCGGCACCCTTGCACATGCTCAGTGGGGCTCTGGAATGTTTTGTAAACCGCCGTGATCATAGGAACGGCGGTATATAAATAAAATTTCAATCAATTTCAATGTCACCTCTTAACCATCTCTTTTCCAGACTAAACATAGGACCTTATCACACGTGGGGGAGTTTGCAGCTCAGATCCGCAGTCACTCCTGTTCTAGCAATACAAAGCGTGATGTTTTTTCACACCAGATCCAGAGTCACTCCTGTCTAGCAATGCGAATTAAGGTTAAAACGTGATGTTTTACCACACCTGGTTGCCTTTCCACTGCCCTTCTGAACTGAGGGAGAAGCGGAAGCAAATCACGTGATGTGGATTCAAGCAAAGTGGAGTGAGTGCACATTGCATTACCACATCGGAGGGTTCAACTATTCGAATCGGCACCCTTGCACATGCTCAGTGGGGCTCTGGAAGCTGTCCTGCTTTCCTTCCCCCTCCGTTGCTGTCATCCTTCATTGAGGTGAAGGAACAGTCAGGGAATGATGGGATAGGTGGCAAGTTGGCAGAGAGGGTAAGATGGGGATGCAGGAGCAGTTGGGGGATGATGGGATGGGTGGCAGGGGGTCGCTGGGGCCAGGATTGGGATGCAGGAGAAGGCAGGGGATGATGGGATAGGTCTCTGGGGGTTGCTGGGGCCAGGATTGGGATGCAGGAGAAGGCAGGGAATGATGGGATAGCTCACTGGGGGTCGCTTGGGCCAGGATCGGGATGCAGGAGAAGGCAGGGGATGATGGGAATGATGGGATGGATTG
>NC_056524.1:1872675-1883702 GCF_019175285.1 Sceloporus undulatus | reverse complement strand
TGGGGCCAGGATTGGGATGCAGGAGAAGGCAGGGAATGATGGGATAGCTCACTGGGGGTCGCTTGGGCCAGGATCGGGATGCAGGAGAAGGCAGGGGATGATGGGAATGATGGGATGGGTTGCAGGGTGGCAGAGGGGGCGAGATGGCATGAAAGAGGAGGAGGGGGTTGACGGAGCAGGATTTGGGGGCCAAGGGGGGTGACATCGGAGTGGTTTTCCACACCAGACCAATTCACAGTGCAATCAAAGTGAGCTTGGAAGCGAATTCTGTGAAGTTACTTTTTTTTTTTTTGGTTTTACCAAAATGAGGGGTCACTTTGGAATCACTGCAGAAGCACCTCGCAAGTAGCTCCCATAGAAAGAAATGGCGTCTGATAATACATTCACATTCTGACGTGAATGCGCATCGTCGGAAGCGCAGTCACGTCGGAACTGACCTGCAAAAGCTCTAAAAATCTCCGTGTGATAAATCTCACAGCCACCCTTTGCAAAGGAAGGAAGGAAGGAAGGAAGGAGAAAAAAAGAAAGACTTATTTCCTGAGGGCGACCCAAGCAGGAATCCTGGGGTTAGAACACTTCACCTCTTTCATCTTGATCAGTTTCTGCTGCAAGAAACGGACATCCCGCGTGTGCTCTTGCTGTTTCTTGGTCACTTCGCCCATCTTGACTAATGCCAGCTTCATCCTGCAGGTGAGAAACCAGCTTTCGTCAGCCTCAGGTGAAGCAGATGAACCAAGGACTGAAGGGGGAAGAGATAGTCTAGCCTCCATGTTCTCTCCCCAGTCTGTACACCGGGGAGGGAGGCAGTGAACGGCTGCCAGGCATCACAGATGAGAATTTAAAAGGTGTGTATGTGTGTGTGGCGGGGAGTTGATTTTAACTTCTTCAAAAAGGTGAGGAAGGCTATGGGGAACACAACAGGGGCATATAAAACTATGCCTGGTGTAAAGGACTTGTATAGGGAAAATATTTTCTCCTTCTCTCATATATGAACTCCAAAAGCCAGAAAATGTAAGACTCAATGCCACAAGGTGGTTACAGTAGTCAACTCGGGTGGCTTAAAAGGGGATGAGATCGATTCAAGAAGGCTTGGGCCAACGTTGGCTACTGGCTACTAGTTATATTTCATCTCCCAATGTCAGAAGTAGGAGCCCATGCCTCCCAGTGGTTGGGGAACATGAGACAAAAGGTGCCCCTTTACCCCCATGTTCTCCTTTCACCATTCCACCGCACAACAGTTTGTGAACAGGAACAGCGTGTGCTAGGCCAGATGTCATCCCACCTTGGTAGGATTCCTCTCCGGGGCAATTCGTGGGGGCATATGCTTAGTGCTGTCTGGATGCCACCCCTCCACTGCTGAGAAAAGGCTTACAGCAGGGATCTGCACCAGGACCTTTACAGGTTCTCCTTCCTTTAACACACATTCAAGCTACATACCTATGCCCTTCTACCCTACCCCAGCATTACCATATATACTTGACTATAAGTCGACCTCATATATAAGTTGAGGGCAAGCTTTGGGGCCAAAATTATGGATTTTGCTATGACCTGTGGATAAGTTGAGGGTAAAACTTAAGGGCATCTGGAAACCATGTCCTCTGAGGAACAACTTAGGGAGCTGGGGATGTTTAGCCTGGAGAAGAGAAAGTTAAGAGGTGATATGATAGCTCTGTTTAAATACTTGAAGGGACGTCATATTGAGGAGGGAGCTGACTTGTTTTCTGCTGATCCAGAGACTAGGACCCGGAGCAATGGATGCAAGCTCCAGGAAAAGCAACTATCTCTCCAAAGCCCCAGGAAGTGGCAGGGAGGCTGCCTGATATCAGGCAGGTATCGGCAAGGCTGTCGCCACCACCTTTGCCTCTGAGGAGCCAAACTTACCTTTCTGTTTGCTTGCTATTTCGCTCTTGCAAGGAATCCAACAGTACTATGAAAATGTCCAGAAAGTCCAGAAAACTCTTTGGGTTGATAAGGGGAAGGTGGGCACCAAGGAAAGTGGCATGGGCAACAGCAGAGGAGTGGATCAGAGCAGTGACGCTGGCCAAGTGATGCCGCAGGTCCTTGAGGGTATACAGAGGGGACATTTCTAAGAGATAACAGATAGACAAACAGGTAGTCAGTCAACCCAGGTCACGCCACAGCTACTCCAGACCCCTGCAGGAGTACTGCTTTAAACAACAGAACCAATGAAGACCAATGTTGGGTCAGAGTAAAGGGTCCTTAGTTGCATCTCCCATTTGCCAGGTGGTCAACCAGTGGTTTGTGGGAAGCCTGCCAGAAGGAGATGCACATGACTACATGCATTGCATTCTGGAGTGCTGGGAAGGAGAACTAGGGCTGAATGGATGAAGTGGGACCAATGAAGTAGAACTTTGGTTCAGGAAAATTCTGGTTCACAAACAACATAAAACCATAAAGTTGGAAGAGACTCCGGGGGCCATCCAGCCCAACCTCCTTCTGCCATGCAGGAATATGCAATCGAAGCACTCTTTATGACAGACAGCAATCCAGCCTCTGTTTAAAAATGGACCTTTCTGATAGTGCTGCATTCAAAAGCCAGCATCTGCCTTAGAGGAAAAAACAAGAGTGAGGATAGCCATGAAAGGACAGAGTGCCCATCTGCAAATGGGCAAATGAAGGGCACTTGGGCATAAGGCAGTGCCTGCTTTATTCTGCTTTGGAAAATTCCCCCCAATGAAACATAGACTTCAACCTATAAAACACTTCTTGAGTGGAGATCCATAAGGGTGTTTGGGGACACAGTCTATGTTTGTATCTGGTCCAGATTCTTCCTTGTATGATGGATAAGGCGGCACAGGAGAAATGGCTAACGTATGGTGACCTTTTAGTCTTAGAAATGGTGAATATAGATTTAAGCCTCAAGAAAAATTGGCGGCTGATGGTCTGAACATACAACGGTACAGGTACTGACAGCTAGTAGAAAGATTTCGAATGGACAGGAAACTATTTGGCTTTGAGAAGGAAAACAATGAATTTGAGATTAAACTCTGCTCAGACAATGAATGCTTGACTGGGAAAATTTACAAAATGTTAAAAATAGAATTTGGAGATTTGGCGAAAGTTTGTATGATTAAATGGGCCCAAAACTTTGGGTATAATATAGATCTAGAACAATGGGAAAAGATGTGGGCCAGAGGGTTTTAAAAGGTTCAATGTTTGAAGACAAAATGATAAAGATGATATACAGGTAGTACCTGACACTTTCACATTTTATCTAAAATATATAAAGGGGCAAAGAATGTCTGTTGGAAGTGTGACCTACATGAAGGATCCTTCTATGACATGTGCTGGGAATAGAACAAGGCCAAGACATTTTGGAAACAGGTACAATTGTTCATGCAGGATGTGTTTAAAATCAAAATTTTGTACCAGAATTATTTCTATTGGGAATATGAAATGAACAAGTCAAAGAGTTGAATTATAAAGTGTTATATTATACTATTTTGACAGCTTGCATGTTGTACGCAAAAGAATCTGGAGATTCCATCTAAAGATGAATTGATATTAAAGATTATAAAGATGGCTGGAATGGATAAACTGTCTATTTTGATAAGAGTTGTGCTCCATCCTGGGATAAACAAGATGGAGAGAAAGCCTTGGGCAAGTAGTTTACAGCAGCTCACATGACTTCCTTGTCTTTATGAAACAAAAGAAAAGAAGGTAAAGTGGAAGATTTAGGGTGGCCAAACCAAAAATTGAAAAGGGGTCCTGTACCTTCGATGGTTGCATCGAAGAGGGAATGTGTTAGGGTTGGCTTGTCATATAACCAGGTCACAAGCAACACTTGCTGAAATTCCCTTGTCTGTACACTGCCTCAGAGTGATGGAGTCTCCTTCTTTGGGTGTTTTTAAAGAGAGGCTGGATGGCCACCTGTCACAGGGAGGGCTCTGAATGGCAGAACGGGGCTGGACTGGATGGTCCTTGGGGTCTCTTCCAGCTCTATGATTCTATGAACCCTGGTCTCCAGAGTTGTAGTCCAATGCTCATATCAGACATGCTTTCATCAGTGGTGCCTCTGCCCACATATGGCTGAGTTCCAGAAGCCAACCCGCACCCACATCTGGCACATACCTCGAGTGAGCCTTGTGGTGTGCTTGAGGTGGTGCCGGATGTGCTTGGAGGACACCTCCACTAGGGATGTGTAACTCCAGGGCTGGTAGATTTCGATGCTGCAGAGCAACTGGGACAGGGCTGTGGCCATCAGAGGGGACAGGGCCAAGGTACCTGGGGGACCCCCCAGGAGCAGCAGCACATGCAAGTTAGAGCGCACAAAATGGAAGAACCTATGGAGAAAACCAAAAACAGGGGCCTGAGGATTTAGGTGTGGGGGCCCAGGAATGTCCTGACCCCACCGGCCCATGCGTACTTCTGGAGAATGAGGTCATCCCGCATGGTGCGCTTGATGGCGGGGTTCTCCTGCAGCAGGGCTTGTATGATGGACATGGAGTCATCGGGGCTGTAAAGTCCTGGGCACGTCCCCTCTGCCATCAGCGTCATGACCAGATGCAAGCTGGGCATCCGCACTCCCGGGTGCACCACCAGCAGCACCCGATCTCCCTTGATTCCTGCGTGCCAGCTTGCCAACCGCAAGAGTGCCACAGACTCCGCTTCATCTGCTTTGGCCGGCAGCTCCACGCGCAGGGAGGCGGTGACACGGGCCAGCACAGCCACCAGCGTCTGCCGGCCCGTGCATCGGCTGAAGGAGACAAGGGCCCCGTGCCTGTCAGGGCCACAGAGGAGGCGGCTCAGGTGTACCACCTGCCTCAGTCCCTCTGTGCACAGCAAGAAGTCTGAGGACAAGGTGGGGACCAGCTGACCCTCCAAGACCTTCCAGGGCTTCTCCTGGTAGGGGTTGTGGGCGGTAGGGCTATAGGCATCAGGGCCCAGGTCTTTGCTGAAGACAATCTCCCTCAGGGACTCGCCCTGTAACAGCAGGAGGTGTGCAGGCAGCATTGGGCCAAGGTTCTCCTTCCTGGAGGAGGGACGGCGTCTCAGCCGTGCATAGGAGGGACGGCGAGAAGTGGCATGGCTCTCATATGACCGCAGAGAATCCGGCATTGCCCTATCCAGGGCACCATCCTTCTTCTTCCCAGCCTCCAATTCCTCAGGTACTACATCAAGAGCTTCACTTTCTGGCAGCTCCTCTAGGAGGGGCTCTTCCCATGGGGCTGGCACTGGGGGGTCGAGTGCAAGAGGGGGTGCCTGCTCCACAGGGTCCCAGGGATCAAGATGGGTGAAATTCCTGGTGAAGCTTGGCTCGACATGGGTGCTCAGCAAGAGGTCCTCCTGATTGGGCACTTCTTCTGTAGCATCATAGGTGCTGAGAGACTGGGAAGCAACACTGGTCTGAGCGGTGAGCTGGGCACAGCAGGAGGGCACCATACGCATGATGGTACGCTTGGCACAGAAGGTGGATTTGGCCGTCTCCATCAGCATCTGCCCACACAACTCACGCTGGTGCTCACCACGCAGTGGGTCACAGAAAACACGCAGGCTCTCATGTATCCAGAGGCGGACAATCAGCCGAATGCTGAGGACTGTGGTGTAGCCTGCCCCTGTGGGCATCCTGCCCAAACCAGAGGCACGCCGGCTGGCTGCTGTACGGTAGCTGTGGTCATCCAGGGGGCTAGTGAGGTGAATGCCTGGACGGGGCCGCAGCAACAGCATCCCCTTGATCACCTTCTGGATGTCATGCAAGGAGAACTGGAAAATGCAGCAGGCAGGAGAGGACTGGAACTGACTCTTGACAGCTTCATAGGTGTCAATGGTGGCCCTAACTATGGCTGAAGCTAAGTCATTGTGCCGGGTCAGCAGGGGAAACTTCTCCAGCCAGGAGAGGATGGTGCCCGTGTGCATGTGGAGCAGAGACTCCCTGGTCACTGTTGGCAGCACCACCGTGCTGAACAGCCGGCCAAAGCGAGGGCAAAGGGGTCGTGCCCCAGTCACAGGCACTGAAAGGGTGCCAAAGCAGTTGAAGCCTGTGCCTGGAAAGTTCTGCAGCTCCAGAGTCTCAGCATGATAGAACTGTTGGTGAGTCAGAGCCTGGCGCAGGGTTTCCATCACAGGGCTGGAACCATGGGCAGGGTCTGAAAAGGAGGAGGAGGAGAGCCATGGTAGTTGCACTGACATGTCCTGAAATCTCCCAGAGACCAGCCCTGCCTGCCCCAGGCAGCTCCTCTGGAAGCCAGAGCAGAGAGAAGCCATGGTGGCATCAACTCACCCACAAAGGCCATGTGTAGGTCCTCCACCAAGAAGAGGCAGCACCCCTTGGCAGCTGTGCCCCTTGTAGGTTTGCCGATGGGGAAATGGCCCTTGTCCCGCACCGTGCTGAGAGACTTCCTGTGCAGCAGCTGGCGCAGGTGAGCTGCCCTGAGGGCTGGCGTGACACGCACCCGGTGGTAGAGGAAATTGGGCTGCACCAGCATCTCGGCAAAAGACGACTTCCCACAGCCAGGCTCCCCGACCAAGAGGACTGCCTGCTCAGTGCCCAGCAGCAGGTCCACCACGAAAAGCACCCGCTCATACTGCAGGAAACAAAAGTATCTCTGAGGAAGGGGGATGGCCCTCAGGAACTCTCCTGCCAGCAGACACACTCACTCTGAAGGGGAAGAAGACCCAAACTTGCACCTACCTGTGGCAGTACTGAGAAGCTCCCAGGGATGATCTTGACCCGGTTGGACAGGAAGGCTCCATTGAAGGAGTTCAGGTGGCCACTCTCTGCCACGGGGCAGAGGTCAAAAATGGAATCTGTAGTAGGGAGCTCTATGGAGAAGCGGCTGTTGAGCAGAGCTCGGCGGACAAAGCGGTCAAAGAAAGGCCAGTGCCTGAGCGGAGAGTGAAAGAGAGCCTGAGGACCATGTCGGACAGCTCAGAGTTTCTCAGGCAAAGGGCCTCCTGTTCCTCCTCTGCCAGTCCCAGATTTTAACTAGCACCCAAAAATACTGCCTTCCCCTCATGACACAAAGGATTCTATCTTCAGCTTGACATTCCCCAAGTTTGCATCTAAGGGGAAGAAGAACAACCATTTCCAGCCCTCCTCTTAATAGCTCAACATGGGAGAAGCTACAAGTCTGCTTTCCTGCCTTGCAAAAGGCAGAAAAAAATAAAATACAGTCAGCCCGCACTATACGCCGTCAGGCCTGAAGAGGAAGAGCCCTCCCCTCCCTCCTTCCAACTGTCATCTTCTGGCCTGGGAAGGAGTGAAAGGACAGGCCCAACGCCACTGGGCCCGGCCTTGATTAAGAAGAAGAGCCCCCTCCCCCCAGTCCATCTGCCTTGGTCCAGGCCTCAGAGCGAGAGAAGAACTGCTGGACCTGATGCCCTCCCCTCCCACCATTCCCTTCTCCTTTTGTGTCGTGTCTTTTAGATTGTAAGCCTGAGGGCAGGGAACCATCTGTTATCCCCTCTGTTGTAAGCCGCCCAGATTCCCAGTGATTGGGTGGCATATAAATAAATCCTATTATTATTATTATTATTATTATTATTATTATTATTATTACGTGGGCTTACCTTCCGCGGCTTTCAGCATACACTGAAGCCATGGTACAATCTGTTGGAAGAAATGTTTTTGCCAACAGTCTCAAGAACTTGATCAGGAGGGCTTTAAACTGAGTTCCGAGGGGAAGGGAGGCAATATTAAGGAAGGCGAAAGGGATGGCGAAAATAGTCAAACTGACATAGAGGAGACAAGGCAAACAGTGCAAGGACCCAACAGTGGGAGGCAAAAAAACTTGCACAGGCAGCAAGTAAAAGGGAACTATGGCATGCGATGTCTCTACACTAATGCACAGAGCATGGGAAATAAGCAAGATGAACTCGAACTCCTAGTACAACAAAGCAAATATGATATAATAGGCATCACTGAAACCTGGTGGGATGAGTCTCATGATTGGAATGTGGAAATAGAGGGGTATAACCTTATTAAGAGAAATAGGCCAAACAAGAAAGGAGGAGGAATAGCACTATATGTCAGAGATATTTACACCAGTGAAGAGATCCTGGACATCAATCCTGGAAGCCATGAGGAGAGCATCTGGATAAGAATCAAAGGGGAGGGAAACAACAAGGATGTTACGGTGGGAGTCTACTACAGACCCCCAAGTCAGACTGAGGAATTGGATGATATCTTTCTAGAACAGATGACCACAGTCAGAAAAGAGAGATGTAGTAGTGATGGGCGACTTCAACTATCCTGATATTTGTTGGAAGTCAAACTCAGCCAAATCCTCAAGGCCTAGCAAATTCCTCACTTGCCTGGAAGACAATTTCATGGGCCAAAAGGTGGAAGAGGCAACAAGGGGGTCAGCTATTTTAGATCTGATCCTAACCAACAAGGATGACTTGGTTAATGGGGTGCAAGTGGTGGGATCCTTAGGTGGAAGTGACCATGTTCTCCTGGAGTTTGTTATACAGTGGAAAGGAGAA
Source organism: Sceloporus undulatus (assembly GCF_019175285.1). Lineage (NCBI taxonomy): Eukaryota > Metazoa > Chordata > Lepidosauria > Squamata > Phrynosomatidae > Sceloporus > Sceloporus undulatus. Next base: position 1,875,257 of record NC_056524.1, on the reverse strand, counting down.
GCCAGGCAGAGTCAGACACGCATCCTAGACTTTAGGAGAGCGGATTTCAGTAAACTTAGAGAAGTATTGAGGGCGATTCCATGGTCAGAAATATTAAAGATAAAGGAGTTCAGGACGGATGGGAGTTTCTCAAAAGAGAGATACTGAAGGCACAATTTCAAACAGTTCCAGTGAGAAAGAAAAACGGGAGGTGTCTCAAGAAACCAGGATGGATGACTAAGGAACTTCCAACCGAGATGAGTTTGAAACGGAAGATGTATAAGAAATGGAAAAAGGGGGAAATCACAAAAAAGGAATTCAAAGAAATAGCAGGCATTTGTAGGGTAAAGTCAGAAAAGCTAAAGCGCAGAATGAACTCAGTCTTGCTAGAGAGGTTAAGAACAATAAAAAGGGCTTTTTTGGATATGTCCGCAGCAAAAGGAAGAAGAAGGAAACGGTAGGTTACTGCGTTGAGAGGATGGCAAAATGCTAACAGAAGACAGAGAAAAGGCAGAATTACTCAAGACCTTCTTTGCCTCAGTCTTCTTCTCAGAAAAGGCAAAGGGGCTCAACCTGAGGATAATGGAGCAGAGGACAGAATAGGGGCATTTCAGTACAGAATAAGTAAAGAGATAGTAGAGGAACACCTTATTAATCTAAATGAATTTAAGTCTCCGGGACCAGATTAACTCCATCCAAGGGTATTAAAAGAACTGGCAAATGTCATATCGGAGCCATTGGCAATAATAGTCTTTGAGAACTCAGGGAAAACAGGAGAAATCCCAGCCGACTGGCGGAGGGCAAACGTTGTCCCCATCTTCAAAAAGGGGAAAAAAGAGGATCCCAACAATTATCGTCCAGTTAGTCTGACATCAGTTCTAGGAAAGATTCTGGAGCAGATCATTAAACAGAGAGTCTGTGAACATCTAGAAGGCAATGCCATAATCACAAAAAGTCAACATGGGTTTCAGAGAAACAAGTCATGCCAGACAAACCTAATCTCTTTCTTTGATAAAATTACCAGCTTGGTAGATGAAGGGAATGCTGTGGATATAGTATATCTTGATTTCAGTAAGGCCTTCGACAAGGTTTCCCATGACATACTTGCAAACAAGCTTGTAAAATGTGGGCTAGACAAAGGAACTGTTACATGGATCTGTAATTGGTTGACCGGCCGAACCCAAAGGGTGCTCAACAATGGCTCCTTTTCATCCTGGAGAAAAGTGACCAGTGGGGTGTCCAGTGGGGCTCTGTCCTGGGGCCAGTGCTATTCAACATCTTTATCAATGACTTAAGTGCCCTCTTAAATGCCTCCAAGGAGGCAATAAGACAGATCTCCTCCGGAAGACCATTCCACAATTTCGGAGCAGCTACAGTAAAGGCTCTTTGGGAAGTCGATGTGAGCCTAGTTGATTGATGTTCTAACACGTTCTTCCCAGTTATTCTGAGAGTGCAGGGCGGACTGTGTAGGGAGAGGCTTTCCCGTAAGTAACTTGGGCACAAGCCATGTAGGGCTTTAAAGGTAATAAGCAACACCTTGTATTGTGCCTGGAAGCTGATCAGCAGCCAGTGAAGAGATTTTAGAACAGGTGTTATGTGGTCAAGCCTGGACGAACCAGTGACCAATCTGGCTGCCACATTTAGAACCAGCTGAAGTTTCCAAACTTGGTACAAGAGTAGCATGTAGAGTAGCATGTATTACAGAAATCAAGACGAGAGATTACCAGCGCATGTACCACTGCTTCTAGGTCCTTTATGTCTCACTTTTCTTCCACAAATGGAACTCAAGGACTTACTACTCCACCTACATCGCTGTCCCCAATCATGTTAAAACTCATCTCAACATAAAGCCACATCACCTTGTGAAGGGAGATTTTTCCCCCAAGCTTGGATTTTGAAGAAGATACAATGGGAAAGATATTGTGGGAAGAATAATGATGGGTTGGGAGGGATCTTTGGCCAGGAAGCTAAAGAAATCCAACTTGTATGTAGACCAGTTCTTCTGCCTCAGCACATGGTCTCAGGGGATCAGCTGAGAGGAAGGGAGTCAGAGCTTTGGTTGGGAGAGGACCTAGCAGCCACTATCTCTCTATATAGCTGCAGCCTCAGTCCCTGAAGCTCAGCAAACAGGAGCTCCATTAATACGCAAGGCCAACAGGTGTTTTATGAGGGGGGTTTGGGGGAGTTCTGTTTCCGTGTCTACTTAAGACTACTGCGACGTGGCAGCTAAAAAGACCAATGCAATTTTAGGCTGCATCTACAGAAGTATAGTGTCTAGATCAAGGGAAGTAATAGTGCCACTATATTCTGCTTTGGTCAGGCCCCACCTGGAATATTGTGTCCAGTTCTGGGCCCCACAATTCAAAAAGGATGTTGAGAAATGGGAGCATGTCCAGCAGCTGGAGTCAGCATATTGGGGAGCAAGAGGATTTGCTGGACAGAACAGAACAAACGGTCTTGGACGGGGACCACACAGAGGAAGTTGCTGGGGAGGAGAATGTCACTTCACATACACAGGAGGCAGACAGCTGGAGGAATGTCACAAAGAGAAGTAAGCCAAGAAGGAATTGTTCTGGGAGCTTGCAGCTAGAGAATCGATTCGA
>NC_056524.1:1835817-1872665 GCF_019175285.1 Sceloporus undulatus | reverse complement strand
AGCTCTTTCCCTTATCAAGGAGGATGAAGAAGAGCAGCATGGACAGACTTCAGGGACAGAGCAGGGGAGCCTGAGAGTCCCACCCGAGGGAACAGTCGCTGCTGAGCCTCGGAGGAGGCGTGTGGTCGTAGTGGGGAACTCCTTGCTCAGAGGTACAGAAGCAGTGATTTGTAGGCCTGACAAGAGTCTCGAGAGGTGTGTTGTCTTCCAGGGGCAAAGATCCGTGATGTGACAGAGAGGCTGACAAGACTGGTCAAGCCTACTGACCAATAGCCCTTCCTTTTGGTCCATGTGGGAACCAAGGATACTGGAAGACACAGCCTTTAGGACATCAAAAAGGATTATGAGGTGCTTGGTAGGAAGCTGAAAGGAATGGATGTACAGGTTGTCATCTCGTCTCTTCTGCCAGTTGAAGGGCATGGTCCAGGAAGGGAGAGGAAAATAGCGGATGTGAACAACTGGCTTCGCAGATGGTGCTGCCGAGAAGGATTTGGATTCTTCGATCATGGGCTGCGGTTCCATGAGGAGGGACTTCTTGCAACAGACGGGTTGCATCTCACGCCAGTTGGAAGAAATGTTTTTGCCAACAGTCTCAAGAACTTGATCAGGAGAGCTTTAAACTGAGTTCCGAGGGGAAGGGAGACAATATTAAGGAAGGCGAAAGGGATGGAGAAAATAGTCAAACTGACATAGAGGAAACAAGAAAAAAAGTGCAAGGACCCAACAGTGGGAGGCAAAAAAACTTGCACAGGCAGCAAGTAAAGGGGACCCATGGTCTTCGATGTCTCTACACTAATGCACAGAGCATGGGAAATAAGCAAGATGAACTTGAACTCTTAGCACAACAAAGCAAATATGATATAATAGGCATCACTGAAACCTGGTGGGATGAGTCTCATGACTGGAATGTGGAAATAGAGGGGTATAACCTTTTAAAGAGAAATAGGCCAAACAAGAAAGGAGGAGGAATAGCACTATATGTCAGAGATATTTACACCAGTGAAGAGATCCAGGACATCAATCATGGAAGCCAGGTGGAGAGCATCTGTCTGTCAGCATTGTCAAGCTAGCACGAATTTTATTGTTTTTATTGTACTGTACTATTTTTAAATTATGTTTGTATTATTATATTGTTGTACGCCTTTTGTTGTACACCGCCCTGATTCTAAGAAGGGCGGTATATAAATAAAATTATTATTATCATCATCATCATCATCATCATCATCATCATCATCATCATCATCATCTGGATAAGAATCAAAGGGGAGGGAAACAACAAGGATGTTCTGGTGGGAGTCTACTACAGACCCCCAAGTCAGATGGAGGAATTGGATGATGTCTTTCTAGAACAGATGACTACACAGTCAGAAAAGAGAGATGTAGTAGTGATGGGTGACTTCAACTACCCTGATATTTGTTGGAAGTCAAACTCAGCCAGATCCTCAAGGTCTAGTAAATTCCTCACTTGCCTGGAAGACAATTTCATGGTCCAAAAGGTGGAAGAGGCAACAAGGGGATCAGCTATTTTAGACCTGATCCTAACCAACAAGGATGACTTGGTTAATGAAGTGCAAGTGGTGGGATCCTTAGGTGGAAGTGACCATGTTCTCCTGGAGTTTGTTATGGTCAGGAATACTAAAAGAGAAGGGAGTTCAAGATGGATGGGAGTTTCTTAAAAGGGAGATACTAAAGGCACAATTTCAAACAGTTCCAATGAGGAAGAAAAATGGGAGGTGTCTCTAGAAACCACTCTATTCTGAGGCCTCATCTGGAATACTGTGTCCTGTTTATATTTAATGAGACTTGAGCATCCATGGATTTTGGTATCCATTGGTGGTCCTGGAATCAAACCCCAGTGGATACCAAGGGCCCACTGTAAAACCCTTTCCTTAAAAATAGTCTGTTTCTGAAAGCCTGCAGCTGGCTTTGAATTTGAGGGAAAGGAGATGGAGAGCTGAAGTCACCTGTATCCTGGTGGCACTGAATCCCAAACGGATGTATGGGCCGTGCAGAGTTCATATTTGCCCTCACTGCTTTTGAACATCTTTTTGAAACTGCTGGAGGACATTTGTCAGCATGACAGACCTGGTGAGACCCAGCTGTACTTACCCTCCCTAGAAATCACAATCATTTCTTGGGAACCAGGGGTGGGTTCAGTTAGGAGAAACCCACAGAGATGCACATGTGGGCATGGGGGGAAATGCAAAAAGGATCACCAGGTGATTTTGTTCACAGTGGTCAGTAGTATGAAATGGGCTGCAGGCCATGAAAGGAGGATGCTAAATAAAACTAGTTAGCTATGAAAGTGCCACAAAGTTCCTTCTTGGTTTTGTTGCAAGAGGCTTAATGGGGCTGAACCCTGGTCCTCCCCATGTGTCCACACAAATCCCCTGCAAAAGGGGATCCACAAAGTCCATCAGTGGAGTACTATGCAGCTGTGGTAGACACAAAGGGGGACCCAGCTTCAATTCAAGACCTTCTTTCTCCTCACCTTCCCACCAGGGCCCTCCGTTCTGGTAGTCAAGGGTTCCTGTCTCAGCCCAGGATTTCCTCTGCCCCATCCCGGATTCGCCCCTTTTCACTTGCTGCCCCTCACTCCTGGTACCTTCTTCCTCCACAAGCAAGAGCCATCACTTCTTTAACCAGCTTCAAAATGGAGTTGAAAACCATCCTATTCAGAGAAGCCTTCCCAGGCATCGCATAATTGTCGCTTACTATCTGATCTTCTGTTGTTGGCTGTTTATCGATCCATTTCCTGTATTGCTATGTTCTGTATATGTATTATCCTACTTGTGAGTATGTATTTTCCCTGGATAATGATTAACCTTCCATTTTGAAGCCAAGCCCTCCCTCCAATCCATCTGCCTTGGTCCAGGCCTCGGAGGTTGAGAGGAACTGCTGGACCTCTTACCCTTTCCCGTCACCACTCCCTTCTCCTTCTGTGTCATGTCTTTTTAGATTGTAAGCCTGAGGGCAGGGAACCGTCTAACTAAAAAGATTTCATGTACAGCGCTGTGTAAATTTACAGCACTTCATAAATAAAGGTTAATAATAATAATAATAATAATAATAATAATAATAATAATTCCCCAGGACCAGCCCACTCACCCATCCTTGTTTCTAAAGGATACTTCTCAGCTGCCACATCAGTGACTACCTTCTTTCTAGCTTCTCCCTCAGGTATACTTTGAATAGAGGGCAGAAAGCCCAAGAGACCTGGTCCAATGCCCTGCCCCACTGGAGCCAATACCTGGGATGGAGGTGGCCTCCAAAGCCCCAGATGTAGGCAAAGACAAAGATGCTCTGGATAAGCAGGTGGTGATGGGCAGGGACGCTGTCATCCAAGCTGCGGTAACCAGAGGTGGAGCCAGAGTGAATGAGATATGGGCTTGTCTTGGCTTCTGCAGAGAAAAGGCTAGGTGAAGGAAAAGGCATGAACCCGCACTCCCATAGGGAGGGGAGACAAGGTCCCTTTGTAACAGGGTCCAGCCCATAAGGGGCTGGGTTAGAGATCAGGCAGAAAAAGTACCACCTCAGCCCTCCAGTCCAAAGGTCCTTTGGATTTGGGGAGCTAACCCTTGCAGATGGGGCGATTTGTTCATAGGGGTCTTTCCTGCTCCCACCAAACACTCTCATCAGCACCTGCCTGCCACCCAGAACCCGCCTCCTGGAAAGGACAACTCACCTGTGGGCTCCTGGACAGCAGCAAGCAGCTTGATCTTGTCTCGTCGCATGTACCGCTCAAGCAGTGCATGGAGTATCCGGACAAAGGTCATGGTTTCCTGAGCTCCTTCTACCACTGGGTTCTGTGGGTGGCTGTGGGGCAAAAGAACGGAACAGCAGTGCTCCTGCAGAAAGGCCAAGGTGGGTGGGAAGAGCTCCTCTGCCAGGTCCTGCAGCATAGTCAAACTCTCCTGAGTCAGGCTGTACTTGCGGTACACAGGGAGAAGAGCTGATGACAGCAGTGATTGCCAGAGGTTGGCACCCACACAGTGCAGCAGGGTACAATGGGTGCAGACAGAGGGAGGCATCCCAGAAGCATCCTGCATCTCAAAGAGGAATTTGACATTCTCATGGATCTGCAGCCGCTGTCCATTGGGCAAGGTGAGGGAGGGCCTGGTGCTGAAGAGAGAGGAGATGGGTTCCAACCAGTCGGCACAGGCTGCTCCATCCAGCACCAGCCACTGCTGGGTGCCACCCACATCTGTCTCGCTGACCAAGGCTGAATTGGCTGCCCTTTGCAGGAGCCGAGACAGGACTCCATCTTGCCACATGCTGCCTTCCAGGCTGCCCATGAGCTCCACCACACTCAGGCCGTTGGGCCACAGGCAGACTGTGCTGATAGGCCGGAATAGCGTGTCCAGGTGTGTGCCGCCCCCTGGTTGTGTGCCAGATCCTGGTGACACCCCATGTGTGGCATCACTAGCTGCCAGCCTGCTTTGTGCCTTGGCCAGGGTGCGCCAGGCAGTGGTTTTGCCCCCGCCTGAGGGCCCTAGGAGGACCACACTTGTGGTACCCTGCAGGGCCTGGGAGAGCAGACCAGCAAATCTCAGGAGTTGTGGGTCAGGGTGTATCTTGTCTTCATGCAGCTGGGCCACCAGGGCGCTCTGGAGCCGGGCGGGCATCGGGGGTTCCAAAGCCTGCGTGGAAGTACTGGGGAAGATCTCATGCAAGAGCTCTCGCACATTCTGCAGCCGAGGGCATTCTGGGCCATTCAGCAAGGGAGAGAGGCACAGGGCCTTGACCACAGCCGGCTCCTCATCCAAACCCAAGAAAAAGGTAGTCCGAGCTGAGTGCTTGGACCGGTCCAGTGTAAGGGTTCGCCCTGGTGTAGGGGTGAATAAGATGTTTACAGCCCTCGAGATCACTTCCCGCAGTAGCGTTGGGCGGCTGCGGGGCGGATCGGGCCCCAGTTCCCCCTCCAGGCGTAAAAAGGTACAGAGTTTCTCTGCCAACCGTGTTGCCTCTCGGAAGCCAGCTGCTAGCAGGGTGACCTCTGCAAGCCTGGTGAGGTTAGGGGGCAGCAGGGCCAGGGGGCGCACAGCCAGGCGCAGGGGCTCTGGGAGGTGCTCTAGGGTGACCACGCAGCCATAGGTCTCCCGCACCCGCAGCAGCCGCCCCCCAAAGAGGATGTTGCCCAGGACCCGTGGCTGGTAGGGCTCGGCCTCATCCATGCCCAGCTCTGGCATAGCCACAATGGGCTGCTCATCAGAGCTTCCAGAGCTCTCTGAGTCCTGGCTAGCTGGGGAGGTACCAGTGGAGGAGGTGCCCGGGGCAGTCTTCTTGCTAGCCTGCAGGCTCAGGCACATCCTCTGCAGGTCAACCAGACGCTGGCTGAAGGCGGACAGCACTGCTGTCTCCAGCTGTTCGGCTGAGTCCAGCACCAGTACTGCCCCCGCATGCACTGCCCCACAGAGGTGGCGAGCAAGGCAACTGATGGACATGCGGATGGTGCAGCTCACCACCACCAGCTGGCGGCCTAGCGCCTGGGCCAGGCCCTGCACTGTGTGGGACTTGCCCACGTCAGGGTGGCCCAGCAGGCCTCCACAACGGAACTCATCCAGGGCCAGGAGCAGCCCCAGCAGGGTCCTGTCCAAGCAAGAGCTCCCCAGGAGGCGGAGACCAGGGCCCAAGAACTCATAGTCATATGGGAGACAGCTTTCAAGGACTTCACCCCAGCAACCGGGCGGGTTGCCCACCCAGGGACTTCTGGGAGGGAGCCTTGCTGACCGGGCTCTCTCAGGATTCAGGACTATGCGGTACTTTAGCTGCCCAGCCCACTGGAAGGCCTGTGGGGAGCTGGCCTTGCATTCCAAGAGCTGGGAAAGGACATCCCGCTGGTGGACGGTCAGAATGATCAGGCTGCCCAGCAGCACCCCCAGCTGGTCCTCCCTGGGATTCCAGTCATGGATGCTGCGGTAATTGCGGATGTAGTGGGCCAGGGCCTCCATCTTCAGGCACAACTTCAGCTGCAGCCCCGACCAGCAGTCAGGTTTCTGCAAGGCTTCCTCCACCGCCACCCGCCACAAGGCCTCCTCTGCAAGCAGCACACACTGGGTGGGGAAGGCGCTGCCCAGTGTCCCCCAAGACTCTGCAACCAAATGCAGGGGCAGTTCTGTGGAGCCTGGGTGCCGCTCAAAGGCTACGTCCAGTTGTGGATGCAGGACCAGGCGCTGGACCATGCACTCCTGCATCTGGTAGAAAAGGGACTCCTTCATGCGCTGCTCCAGGGCAGAGAGCCACTGTGTGGCCTTCCGGCTTAGGGAGACCATGCTGCACAGCTTCAGTGTCTCACCATGCTCCCCAACCAGGCCCATCACCTGGACCACTGGGAGCTCTGCAGAGAACGTGGTGCGATTCTGGGTGGCAGAGGGCATGTTGAGCTGCAGCTGGCGCACGCCAGGGAAACAGCGTTGGGACCAAGCTGAGGCCTCTGCAGGTTCTGATGCTGTGGCCACCAGGGCAACCAGTTCCTCATTGCTGAGGAAGAAAAGCCGGGGGAATCCCATCCGTGTTGCCTCCAAGACATAGTCCAGGGCCCGGATTATGACCAGGAGGTCTCCAGAGCCCTCCGTGAATGCAGCTTGTAGGCTGCTTCCCACGAAGCGGCTGTCGCGGCACCTGCCTGGTGCTAGCTTCACACTGGACAGCACCAGGGGGTCATTGCATGTCACCTGCATGAATTCTCGGAAGAAGGCATCTACCCGTTGGAACCTGGTATCCTGAAGAGAGGAGAGAGGGAAAGACAGTGCTGCAAGGGTGGAGAGGTGAGCAATTTAGAGAGCCCCAACCAGGACAAAAGGGACTCCTTTCAGGCAACAGGAATGGGCAAGTGTCTGCTGCTGCACACAGGCAAGGACTCTGTGGGCTTATTGTGCAAGCAAAGGGGTAGGCTGACTCACCAGCTCAGCACTGGGTAGGCTAATGTCCATCTCATAGAGAACAATATTCAGGAAGACCCATTTCTGCTGGAAATTGACCCAGGCATCCAGGAGGGAATCTGTAGAGCCATGGAAACAAAGGAAAGGAAAGGGGCAGGCTGACTCCTCCATGGGTGCAAGTCCCTAGTCCTTCCTCCCTCTCAAGAGGGCCAAAGTGAGGACTGCTCCTGCCCCACTACAGCCATGTAGCAGACCTGTCACATTCTGCCCACACCTTCTCCTTACCAAAGGCACGCAATGTGGTTGCCCAGCTCTCAGCTTGCTCCAAAAGGTCAGATGTGAAGGGAGACAAGATGATGTTCTGGAGAGTCAAGATGCTGTTCTGCACAGTGGCTTTCAGCTCAGATGTGTCTGTGGCCAGAGGAGAGAGGCGATGCAGTGAGAGCTGGGCAAAGCGGAGGAGGAGCTGGCATTTGCCTCCACAGCTTGGTTTCTTTCCCCACTTCTTGTTTTCTTCATCGAGAGGAGGCTGGTGAAGCAGAGAGAACGCACCCTCCCCCAGCAACTCCCGTGTGACACCAAGTCTGTGAGAGTCACCAGCCTGGGAATGACCTTCTGTGGCAGGACACATGCATGTGCACACACATATACTTTGAACAGCTGTTATGGCTTCCTCATCCAGAAGGCTTGCTGAGCGTTTAGGAAGAAGGAAGCACTGGGAGCTGACTGCCAGCCAATGATTCGCAAAGCAGTCCTTGCCTCATAGACGGAGGCAAAGGGCAGAAGGGACGAGGTTTCTGTTGCTGCACCCTCAGTCCCAAACCACGAATCCCAGGTGCAAGACTGAGGCACTTCTGAACATTCACTAGGAATGCCTGGCCCACAGCAATGTGGCCCTGGACCCAATAATGTGGTCCCAGGAGCTGAGGGGCTGTTGCAGAAGCAGGAGCCCCTCTGCCTGAAGTGAGGGGCGCCACCCCTCCTCAGTCACCCTAGCTGCCTCACCTGACAAGACGTAAGTGCCACTGTCCTTGGAAATATATTCTAGCTTGGCTGGGCGGTGGCGGCCACTCACTGGACGACGGAAGCGCTCTGGCTGAGGCTCGTGGTATGGCACATTGAGGATGAAATTCACCAAGCGGAACTGCTTCTCAGTCCAGGTCCTCTGAAGGCGGTGAAGATTATCCCTGGCAAAGTGGCGGCTCTTCTCACAGGCATAGACCTGGGGGACAAACAAGATTAATGCCCTATGGGGGAAGGCCATGGGCTCAGGGGTAGGAGTTCTGTGGCCAGAAGTGGGAGACCCAATTTCCACCAGCACTAGCTGCTACCACAGGATGCCTCACCTTCTTGGTACTGTAAGGTTTTCCCTAGCCCACTGTGTGAAGCAACTCACCCGAAAGATGGAATCGCTGTGCTCCAGCAGTGGGTATGAGAGGAGTTGGCCCAGTGTGAATTGCATGTTCAGGGGGCACTTGATGCCCATCACTGGAAGAGAGCAGACCAAAGAAAGCAGATGGCCACCTCTGCTCCTCCAGCCAGGCTGGTGTTTTCCTGGGGATTGACCACCACCAGCACCACCACAGCTTACAGTGTGTGGCTGGGCACTCTCAGAGGGAGGGGAGCAAGTGAGAGAGCCACATATACCTCCCCACAACACTCCAGGGCAGGAGTGGGCCCAGTCCAGAAAGACATCCCTCCCTCATCAGAGGAGAGGTGACAAGGCCTCACCTGCAAAGATTTCTTTCCAGCAGTTGAGCTTGAGAAATGGGCTGCCAAGCTTCAGAAGCAAAGGAAGGTACTTCTGGAAGTTGCCAATGGTCCGCAAGCAAGCCTGCAGGACAGGGTGGTTGTCGGACAGGCAGTGTTCAAGGCTGATCACCTCCTTCTGCCACTCCTCTGTCTTCTCCATGGCTAGAGCAGTGCTGAACTGTGTGCAAAAGGAGGGTGAGGGAGAGAGATGTCGAGGCAAGACCACCAAGAGATAGGGTAAGCTTGGGACGGGCTCCCTAGGGCTGGTGCTGCCAGGTCAGAGGCACTGGTGGAATCAGGCAGAAGGTGAAAAGTAGAGAAAAGCATTGGGACAGCACCACACACCAAGAATCCTGGGGTCCAGTAGTAGTCCCAGGGAGAAGCCAATGGGGCAAGGAACAAGAGGCAGGCTCTGGGCTAGATGTTGCCATTCCGTTACCTTGGCAAAAGCCAGACACTTCCACTCCATGATCTGTTCAGAGATGATGCGGTAAAGCTGCCAAATCCGTGCCCGGATCTCAATGACTCCCTGCTTCCCCGTGATGAAAGACACATCCATACAGTCTCCTGCAGACACACCAACGGACCACAGGGCTCACACCCTGCCGCCCCAAGGCAGGCAGTGGCTCCTTTGCTGGGGGGGCTCTGCTGGAGCCAGGTGCCCCCTCCCACTCTGACTCTCCCACCTGTCAGAATACGCTGAGACCGGCAGAGGTCAGCCACCCGCAACACCAAAGCCTGAAAGTTCTGCAGGAGGGCATGGAGCTCCTCTTCTATAGCCCGAGGGTTTTGGGCAGGGTCCAGGAAACGGCCTACTGTGACCATGGAGAGAACATCCTGCAGTTCACGGATGGCCTTCTGGAGTGAACTGCTCAGCTCCGCAATGATGCTGAGGCGCCGAGAGACAATGAAGTCGGAGACCTCCCGCTGCTGGTACACAAAGGCATCCCAGGTGTCCAGGAGCTATGGCAAGGAAGGACCAGGAGGTCAGGGGCATGCCACAAATCTGGGGGACTAGTCTCTAAGAACCCAGCCCATGGAGGAGCAACAGTATTGTAAAGTCAATGGCTTTCATGGCTGGCATCCATAGTTTTTTGTGGGTTTTTCGGGCTATGAGGCCATGTTCTAGCAGAGTTTCTTTCTGATGTTTCGCCAGCATCTGTGGCTGGCATCTTCTCTGGCCACATAGCCTGAAAAACCGACAAAAAACTATAGCAACAGTATTGATTCTTAATCCACAGCATGCAGGGCTTTCATTCCACCCCATCCCACAAGGTGTGAGGCTAGAAGGTTGGAGAGCCAGGAGAGGCCTGCAGTTGTTTCTGTGCTGCTCTGGGTCTTTAAAATAGAGAAAGAAGGCCCCTGTCGTCCTGCCCCAGAAGAGTCTGAAGCAGTGTCAGCCCCCCCCCCCCCCCCACATCAGCCTTTGCGGTAGTCCTTGCCAGCCCCTGCTCAAAACCCCACTGCCTCCAAGGTCTGGTTAAACTCTAACTCACCTGGTTGCGACTCTCAAGCTGCCTCAATTGTCACTGACAGAGGTGGAATATAAATAGTTTTATTATTTATTTATTACTCATTCCTCATGACTGGCAGGGCAAGCTTTCATACCCACCCACCCCTGCATGCCACACATCAAAATGGCCAGAGGTGAATCTCCACTCAAAGTCCTTCCTTGAGACCCTTCCCCAGCCCAAGAGAGGGTGGCCACTCACTGTGTTTTCCAGGCTCTCTTCACTGGGGCTGAGAGGACGGAAGCACTGCTGTATGACCTCGTTCAGGGCCCGCACGTAGTCAATGTATTCCTGCAACTCCTTCATCTGCCCCTCGTACTGCTCCAGCTGCGGAAGAACAGACACCAGGAATTTATTCTGCACCCGCAGAGAGCGCCGTGCCTGAGGAGCAGCCCAGCAATGGCACAAACAGTGGGCTTACAGTGCTGGAGAGCCAAAACACATATAGGAGGAGGGGTCCCCACCAGTGACAAAGCACCTGGCCTGCAATCCTCAAAGCACCCTCAAGCAAGCCACTCTTCTACATGTAGTCCAATGTGTCAGGGATAACAATACTGGTCTACCTAGTATAGACATTGTATGGCAATGGGCCCCAAGAAGCCCCTATCCTCCTGCAAAAAGAGGGACAGCTTCCCCACAAAAAATACAATGTGGGAAACAATAATTCATTATTGTTATATTTATATCTTGGTTCTTCCCCAGTCTAGGACTCAAGGTGACTTACAAAAATTAGAAGAAATACAATTTTTAAAAACTGAGATCATATGAAGTTAAAATGATAACTAAACTATCAACAGAATGCTGCTGTCCTGTTTCAGGATGGGGTGGAAAGAAAATGGCACAGCTGTTCCTGTGGTTGGACATCCTTCTCTAGCCATGAGGACTAGGAACATCACAGCCTCCCTTTCTTCTGGAAACTTCTTCAGCTTGTCAATGGGTGCGGGATTCAGGACAAACAACAGAAAGTGCTTCATCACCTAGGGATGCAGTGATGGCCTCCAGCCTGGACAACTCTAAAGAAAGATTAAATAAACTCAAGCAGCATATAAGGTGGGCTTTGAGCATGCCTCACAGGGAGTCAGGAGAAGCAGCACTCTCCAGCAGGCAGTTCCTGGTCACAGAATCATAGAGTTGGAAGAGACCACAGGGGCTATCCAGTCCATCCCCCTGCCATGCAGGGACTCTCAGCCAAAGCATCCCTGACAGATGGCCATCCAGCCTCTCTTTAATTGCAGGACCGCCATGGAAGGAGACTCCACCAAAACCTCCATTGAGGCAATGTATTCCACTGTCGAACAGCCCTTACTGTCAGGAAGTCCCTCCTAATGTTGAGCTGGAATCTCTTTTCCTGCAGTTTGCATCCATTGCTCTGTGTCCTATTCTCTGGAGCAGCAGAAAACAAGCTTGCTCCCTCCTCAATATGACACCCCTTCAAGTATTTAAACAGGGCTATCATATCACCTCTTAACCTTCTTTTCTCCAGGCTAAACATCCCCAGCAACCTAAGGCATTCCTCATAGGGCATGGCTTCCAGACTCATCACCATTTTAGTCGCCCTCCTTTGGACACGCTCCAGTTTCTCAACATCCTTTTTGAATTGTTTTGCCCAGAACTGGACACAGCATTATTCCAGGTGGGGCCTGACCAAAGCAGAATAGAGTGGCACTATTACTTCCCTTGATCTAGACACTATACAGTGGTACCTCGGGATACGAAATACCCAGGTTACGAAATTTCCGGGATACGAAAAAATCCCATAGGAAATAATTGTTCCGGGTTACGAATGTTTTTTCGGGTTATGAAAAAAAATTTGGTGCTTTTCGGTGCTATTTCACACGGAATCGCGGCTTTTCCCCATTAGCGCCTATGGCATTTCGGCTTACGAAGGCTTTTCGGGTTACGAAAGCGGCCGCGGAACGAATTAATTTCGTAACCCGAGGAAGCACTGTACTTCTACTGATGCAGCCTAAAATCGCATTGGCCTTGTTAGCTGCCGCATCGCACTGTTGACTCATGTTCAACTTGTGGTCTACTTGGACTCCTAGATCCCTTTCACACGTAGTTTCATTCAGCCAGGTGTCCCCCATCCTATATATGTGCATTTTATTTTCCGCCCTAAGTGTAGTACCTTACATTTTTCCATGTTGAATTTCATTTTGTTAGTTTTGGCCCGGCTTTCTAGTCTATTCAGGTCATCTTGAATTTTGATCCTGTCCTCTGGAGCATTAGCTATTCCTCCTGATTTGGTGTCATCTGCAAATTTGATGAGTATGCCCCCAATTTTGTCATCCAAGTCATTGATAAAGATGTTGAATAGCACTGGCCCCAGGACAGAGCCCCACTGGACACCCCACTGGTCACTTCTCTCCAGGATGAAAAGGAGACATTATTGAGCACTCTTTGGGTTCGGCCAGTCAACCAATTACAAATCCATGTAACAGTTGCCTTGTCTAGCTCACATTTTACAAACTTGTTTGCAAGAATGTCATGGGGAAACTTGTCAAAGGTCTTACTGAAATCAAGATATAATATATCTACGGCATTCGCTTCATCTATCAAGCTGGTAATTTTATCAAATTTTATATGGTCTTAGGGTGAGCAAGGCAAGGAGGGCAAAGGGCACTGGTTGAGCCTGAGGAGGAGGAGGATGGGGATGATGATAATAAACCTACCCATCCACAATAAAATACAATTAAATATTAAACAATTGTTAAAACAAGGCAGAGGCAGATCCAGACAGTAATGGATGTTTGATGGAATTAGTAGAAAAATTACTAGGATGTTAATATGGGAAGGCCTGCAAGAAGAGATATGTCTTGATCACCTTTTTTAAAGCATTCAAGACTGGTCATATCTCCTCTAGCAGGCTGTTCCATATGTAATTTGGGGGCAGCAGAAGAGAAGGTCCTTTGAGTAACTGCAGCCATCTTAGTTCTCACTGGCTGCAGTAAGTTTTTGCTAGAGGACCTAAGTGTGTGGGGCAGATTATATGGGAGAAGGCGATCCTATAAGAAAGCTGGACCCAAGCCAGATCATGGACAGGGAGGTGTCCAGAGGAATAAAAGGGTAGTCAAACCAAGTGAGGCCGCCACCACCACCACCACCCCCCCAACCCCATGGGAAAGCAACAGTACAGGAGTGTTTGGAAAGGAACTTGGCCCATCTGCCCTTCAGGTGATGCTGCCTCCACCGGTCATTCAGTGTTAACAATCAGCCAGCCTAGATAAGGCAAACAGAAACTACTCCTCGCCTCTGGAAGCAACATCTCTCACTCACTTGCTGGGAAAGAAGCCCAAGCCAGCTCAGACATGTGGCCTTTCTTTGAGACCCTTGGATCTGGACCCTGACTATTCCTTTGCATGTCCCTCTGCCCCTCTTGGTCTTCCTGGCTACTGAATGATTCCTTCGCTTCTTGGCCTCTGGAATTACACATGTGGCTTCTTTCCCCTCCCAGTGGATCATGACAGGGCAAGGCCATGGAGGAATCCAGGCACTAAGAAGGACAAGGACCTCATGTAGGATCTGGGAGCATGTGGAGGATCAGCCAATGTAGCTTGATAACAGAAAAAGAGAGAAGGGACAGAGACAAGGGAGGGACAAAGGAGACCCAGCCGGAGACCCAAGAGAAGAAAACGGCTTCCGCCTACATGCAGAAGCAGACAGAGAAGGAACAGACAGAACAGGAATGGGACAGAGAGGCTGGGCCACCTTTTCTCAGTGCTGCAAAAGGAAAAATGGGGATGAAGGAGGGAGAGGAACCACGATGAAATCAAGGCTACATAGAATCTTAGAGTTGGAAGGTACTCCCAGAGGCTATCCCACCTAACCTCCTGCTCACTGTGGGGTCTCCAACTAGAGCCATCTTGCCTCTTTCTGGAGACATTCAGAGAAGGAGACCCTGCCATCTCTCTAGGGAATTGATTCCATTGCCCAACTCTTCTCACTGTCAAGCCATTCCTTCTAATGTTCAATCAAAATCTACCCTCCTGTAACTTGAAACCATTAGCCCTGGCCCTATCCTCTGGGGCAACAAGCCTGCCCCTCTTTTCTGGGACAACCTTTGAGGTATTTAAAGAGGACCATCATGTCTCCCCTCTGTCCTAACCTTTCCTCTTAGTTTTTGTTCTCCATACCTCTTATCATCCTTGTCTTTGAACAAAACAAATATGATATAATAGGCATCATTGAAACCTGGTGGGATGAGTCTCATGATTGGAATGTGGAAATAGGGGGGTATAACCTTTTCAAGAGAAACAGGCCAAACAGGAAAGGAGGAGGAATAGCACTATATGTCAGGGACATTTACACCAGTGAAGAGATCCAGGACATCAGTCCTGGAAGCCAGGTGGAGAGCATCTGGATAAGAATCAAAGGGGAGGGAAACAACATGGATGTTCTGGTGGGAGTCTACTACAGACCCCCAAGTCAGATGGAGGAATTGGATGATGTCTTTCTAGAACAGATGACCACACACTCAGAAAGGAGAGATGTAGTAGTGATGGGTGACTTCAACTACCCTGATATTTGTTGGAAGTCAAACTCAGCCAGATCCTCAAGGTCTAGTAAATTCCTCACTTGCCTTGGAGACAATTTCATGGTCCAAAAGGTGGAAGAGGCAACAAGGGGATCAGCTATTTTAGATCTGATCCTAACCAACAAGGATGACTTGGTTAATGAAGTGCAAGTGGTGGGATCCTTAGGTGGAAGTGACCATGTTCTCCTGGAGTTTGTTATGCAATGGAAAGGAGAAGCCAGGCAGAGTCAGACACATATTCTAGACTTTAGGAGAGCGGATTTCAGTAAACTTAGAGAAGTATTGAGGGTGATCGCATGGTCAGGAATACTAAAAGAGAAGGGAGTTCAGGATGGATGGGAGTTTCTTAAAAGGGAGATACTGAAGGCACAAATTAAAACAGTTCCAGTGAGAAAGAAAAATGGGAGAAGTCTCAAGAAACCAGGATGGATGACAAAGGAACTTTCAACCGAGCTAAGTTTGAAACGGAAGATGTATAAGAAATGGAAAAAGGGGGAAATCACCAAAGAGGAATTCAAAGAAATAGCAAGCATGTGTAGAGATAAGGTCAGAAAAGCTAAAGCGCAGAATGAACTCAGGCTTGCTAGAGAGGTTAAGAACAATAAAAAGGGCTTTTTTGGATATGTCCGCAGCAAAAGGAAGAAGAAGGAAACGGTAGGTTCACTGCATCGAGAGGATGGCAAAATGTTAACAGAAGACAGAGAAAAGGCAGAATTACTCAAGACCTTCTTTGCCTCCGTCTTCTCAGAAAAGGCAAAGGGGCTCAACCTGAGGATAATGGAGCAGAGGACAGAATAGGGGAATTTCAGCACAGAATAAGTAAAGAGATAGTAGAGGAATACCTTGTTAATCTAAATGAATTTAAGTCTCCAGGACCAGATGAGCTACATCCAAGGGTACTAAAAGAACTGGCAAATGTAATATCGGAGCCATTGGCAATAATCTTTGAGAACTCCTGGAGAACAGGAGAGATCCCAGCCGACTGGAGGAGGGCAAACGTTGTCCCCATCTTCAAAAAGGGGAAGAAAGAGGATCCCAACAATTATCGTCCAGTTAGTCTGACATCAGTTCTAGGAAAGATTCTGGAGCAGATCATTAAACAGAGAGTCTGTGAACATCTAGAAGGCAATGCCATAATCACAAAAAGTCAACATGGGTTTCAGAGAAACAAGTCATGCCAGACTAATCTGATCTCTTTCTTTGATAAAATTACCAGCTAGGTAGATGAAGGGAATGCTGTGGATATAGTATATCTTGATTTCAGTAAGGCCTTTGACAAGGTTCCCCATGACATTCTTGCAAACAAGCTTGTAAAATGTGGGCTAGACAAGGCAGCTGTTAAGTGGATTTGTAACTTGTAGCTTGTTTTCTGCTGCTCCAGAGACTAGGATCCGGAGCAATGGATGCAAGCTGCAGGAAAAGAGATTCCACCTCAACATTAGGAGGAATTTCCTGACAGTAAGGGCTGTTCGACAGTGGAACAAACTCCCCCGGAGTGTAGTGGAGTCTCCCTCCTTCGAGGCCTTTAAGCAGAGGCTGCATGGCCATCTGTCGGGGATGCTTTGATTGTGATTTCCTGCATGGCAGGGGGTTGGACTGGATGGCCCTTGCAGTCTCTTCCAACTCTATGATTCTATGATTCTATGATTCTATGAGCTCCAAGTTGGCTGATCATTAGTTAGTAATACTATTAATGAATAAGCAGAGTCTACACAAGTGGGAAGATGCGGGCTGGTCTCTCAGCAGGCATGACAGGGACCATGTAGGACATTCCCACCACCCCCAGTCCTGGCCAGACAGGACACAAGTGTTGCCTCCAGAGTCTATGGGGGGGGGCAACTGGACCATCAAGAGGAGAGTGCAAGTGAACTTTCTGTAGCCGGCCCAGAGCTTGCAGAGTGATCAGGACCCATACTTACAAAAAATTTCTAACCCTTGCCAGCCTGGTATCCTCCAAGTAGGTTGACTACAACTCCCATAATCTCCATCCAGCCTGGCCACCACCACAACAGGCAGATGCAGCTCTCTGAGATGAACTGCTACTAAGCTGCTGAGATCAGAAATACACTGCAGAGCTTTATGTACCTACATATGTATGTGTGTACACACATAAACACATCCTCATTCACATGATGGTGAACTTGGCTTTTACACGATTTCATCCACACTGAAGAGGCTCACAAGTAGGCCATAATAAGACAGAGCACATTCCCTAAAGTAGTGGTGGAGTCTCCTTCTTTGGAGGCTTTTAAGCAAAGGCTACATGGCCATCTATCTGGAGCCTTCTTGCATGGCAGAATGGGACCAGACTGGATGGCCCTTGGGGTCTCATCTAACTCTAGGTTTCTTTGATTCTATTATTTAATTATTTCTTTACCTATATTTTAGGGAGCTGAGTATGTTTAGCCTGCAGAAGAGAAGGCTAAGAAGTACCATGACAGGCCATGTTTAAATATTTGAAGGCATGTCATATTGAGGATGGAGCAAGCTTGTTTTCTGCTGCTGCAGAGACTACATGGAACAATGGATTCAAGCTAAAGGAAAGGGGATCCCAGCTAAATATTAAGAAGAACTTCCTGAGGGTAAGAACTGTTCAACTGGGGACGACACTGCCACTCCTTTTCATCCTGGAGAGTGGGGTCCCACAGGGCTCTGTCCTGGGGCCAGTGTTATTCAACATCTTTATCAATGACCTGGATGACAGAATTGGGAGCATACTTATCAAATTTGCAGATGACACCAAATTAGGAGGAATAGCTAATACTCCAGAGGACAGGATCAAGATTCAAAATGACCTGAATAGACTAGAAAGCTGGGCCAAAGCTGACAAAATGAACTTCAACAGGGAGAAATGTAAGGTACTACACTTAGGGCAAAAAAATGAAATGCACAGATATAGGATTATGGGGGACACCTGGCTTAAGGAGACAACATGTGAAAGGGATCTAGGAGTCCAAGTAGACCACAAGTTGAACATGAGTGAACAGTGCAATGCTGCAGCTAAAAAGGTCAATGCAATTTTAGGCTGCATCTACAGAAGTATAGTGTCTAGATCAAGAGAAATAATAGTGCCACTGTATTCTGCTTTAGTAAGGCCCCACCTGGAATATTGTGTCCAGTTCTGGGCACCACAATTCAAAAAGGATGTTGAGAAACTGGAGCCATGGGTCCAAAGGAGGGCAACTAAAATGGTGAAGGGTCTGGAAACCATGTCTTATGAGGAAAGACTTAGGGAGCTGGGGATGTTTAGCCTGGAGAAGAGAAGGTTAAGAGGTGATATGATAGCCCTGTTGAAATATTTGAAGGGGTATCATATTGAGGAGGGAGCAAGCTTGTTTTCTGCTGTTCCAGAGAACAGGACCCGGAACAATGGATGCAAGCTCCAGGAAAAGAGATTCCAGCTCAACATTAGGAGGAACTTCCTGACAGTAAGGGCTGTTCGACAGTGGAACAAACTCCCCCAGAGTGTAGTGGAGTCTCCGTCCTTGGAGGTCTTTAAGCAGAGGCTGGATCTGTCAGGGATGCTTTGATTTGGATTTCCTGCATGGCAGGGGGTTGGACTGGATGGCCCTTGTGGTCTCTTCCAACTCTATGATTCTATTTTTCGGTGATCATTAGCTCTGTAAAACCCATTTGCGATGCCAGCTTACCTTCTGGGAGCACTTGGCAATGGTCAAGATGTCACTGCCCACGTTCATGTACAGCTGCAGCACAGCAGCCAACTCTGCAATGAAGACCTCACTGCGTTCTGTGGTCTCGCTCAGCAGGAGCGACAAAATGTCCTTGTTGATGGAATCTAGCAGGGGCACTATGACGAGAGAGGCATTGAGGAGGTTTCAACACCATTGGAGTCAGCAACAACACTATGAGCACCCAACTGACCTCCCATATGCCCTGCTGGAGCTTACGGATGTCCTGATGAATGCCACTGCAGTCCACAAAGAGGAGGCGGTTATATGTGATGACCATACGTGGGACATTCTCTACCTGGGTCACCCACGCACGCAGCTTCAAGATCTGGTTCACATACTCCTCCGCTGGCCAGCCTTTCATGCTTTCTATCTGGCTGGCACCCCAGCTGTGAACAAAGTCGTAGATCTGGCTGAGCCAGGAGTACTCCCGACACAGCAGCTGGGTCTCGCTCAATGCAACCTGTGGACGGGATGGGAAGGGAGAGTCATCAGGCCAGTGCAGGGTAATATTTTCTGACCCAGAAGCCCTGGCCTAAGAGACAGGATGCTTTGGAGATCTGCACCCTATTCTCTACTCGCAGAGATGGATCCAGTTGCATCACTTCTACAAATGGTCTTGGTGATCAATTGCATCATTTGCAGGCAGCACACCCTTGTGCTGGCCAGCCCCATCCTTGAGGCAAATCAGGTCCCTTGACAGCACCAACCTACGCTCCTCTGCACTGCTGGTCCACTCTCTTTGTACCCTCTGTGGATCCTACCAGTAGCACAGAGACAAGAATGCCAGAGATGGCCTGGTGCCAAGCAAGTAAGGGCTCAAGCTCCCACACAAGTAAACTGTGCCCCATAGCATGACTGGTTTGGAGCCTGGGGGAAGATGCCTGACTATTCCCTGAAACTTTCTGCCTCAGGGGCCTCAGACTTCCAAGAGGGCATCACCTTGAGCAGAGCCTGCTGAGTTGCCAGGGCCTCCCGTATGATGCCATCTGAGTGCAAGTCCTTCTCCAGTTGCTCACGGGACAGCAAAGGATACTCGCCCCTCAGGCGGTGGCCAACCACCTCTAGGCCCCCAAAAGCCTTTAAGTCCAGCCGATGTACCAGCTGGGGTTCCTCCCCACACAAGATGGCCGTGGGCAACCTTTCAAGCGACTCGGCAGCTATGGAGAAGGGCTGGAGAGTGCTGTGGCTCCGGCCACACAGGGACAGAGCTGCAAGAGAGCAGAGGACAAACCCCCTTACCAGACTGCTTCTTCCACAGTGCAGATCTTGCCCTTGCCACTTGTATATTCACAAGGCAGTTAGCAAAAGAATCCAAATTAAAACCCATAATAAACAAGTATAATAAACAGGCCATTTTCTTCTATACATGCTAACATGACCATTAAACTCTTCAACTGAGATCTTAGCAGTTGTTCCACATACGCGATAAACCATTAAGGGCCATTCTAGGTTGATGCAGTTATCCTAAAGCTTTTCATGGCCATACTAAAGGATTAATGACTTAGAAGACAAATCCCAAAGATGTACAAACAGGAAAGAAAAAAAACAGAACTAAACATCTGCCAGAACCACAACTCTTTCGGCAGAAAGAGGGAGAAATGGTTTCTTGCAAACAATTAAAGCAGAGTTTTTTTGTGGGTTTTTTGGGCTATGTGGCCATGTTCTAGAAGATTTTCTTCCTGTGGCTGGCATCTTCAGAGTTGGATCAATCATTGATCAGAACAGAGTCTGCAATCAAGAAATCAGAAGATCAGGTCTGGGATGGACACTTATAAAAGAACTAGACAAGACTGTAAGGTGCAAAGATATTAAACCGAATAACAAACATAGGATCGTCCAAGCCATTGTACTTCCCATCACTACGCACAGATGTGAGAGCTGGATAGTGAAGAAGGCTGACAAAAATCAACTCATTTGAGATATGGTGCTGGAGAAGAGTGCTGAGGATACTATGGACAGCCAAAAAGACAAACAAATCAGTCCTAGAACAAATCAAGCCGGAGCTCACCCTGGAAGCAAACTTTACCAATCAGAGGTTGTAGTACTTCAGCCACACCATGAGGAAACTCACTAGAAAAAACAAGAATGCTAGGCAAGGTGGAAGGCAGTAGGCAGACAGGAAGACCACATCCCAGATGGAGGGACTGCCCTGAGCCTGCAGCACCTGAACAGAGTGGTTGAGGAGGCAGTTAACAACAACACAATCTCAAGTCAAAAAATAGAAATGGAAACTAAGAGCTACTGGGTCCCCTTTGACACTGCAGAGAAGTCTAGGCTACAGGACTCCAGCTTAACATTAGGAGGAACTTCCCGACAGTAAGAGCTGTTCAACAGTGGAACACACTCTCTCGGAGAATGGTGGGGTCTCCTTCTTTGGAGGTCTTTAAACAGAAGCCGGATGGCCATATGTTGGGGATGCTTTGAATGAGAGTTTTTGCATGGCAGAAGGGGGTTGGACTGGATGGCCCTTGGGGTTTCTTCCAATTCTATGATTCTAAGGCATGTTTTAACCTTGTTGTTTATGATGTATATGATGTGTTTTAATGTTTTAATATGTTGTAAACCGCCCTGATCTTCGGAAGGGCGGTATAAAAATAGTTTTTATTTTTATTTTTATTATTTATTTATCACCTCTTGGTATGGAGTTGGAATAGATGGTCCTTATGGTCCCTTCCATTTGATTCCACAAATGTTCCTTTGTGCAGATGCTGCTGAACTATACAGGATGGCAAACATACTTCTGTGGTTGATATCTGATTTGTAAGAAGCTAAAGAAGGCTTTTCTCTTCTTCTGTTTTACAGACAGAGATATTATCATCCCTACCAATCTCATTAAGAAGAATAAAAATATAAAGATGGGACAGAAGGGTTTTGGATTAAAACAAACAGAAATAGAATCTGGAAGGAAAGACATGAGCAGCATAAAAATAAGCAAGAGGAAACTGTCAAAGAAAACATGATTAAATGGTCCCAGAAAATGTAATATTGGAACCATTGGCAATCATATTTGCAAACTCCTGGAGAACAGGAGAAGTCCAAGCAGACTGGAGGAGGGCAAACGTCCCCATCTTCAAAAAGGGGAAGAAAGAGGATCCAAACAATTATCAGCCAGTTAGTCTGACATCAATCCCAGGAAAGATTCTGGAGCAGAGCGTTAAACAGAGAGTCTGTGAACATCTAGAAGGCAATGCCATAATCACAAAAAGTCAACATGGGTTTCAGAGAAAGAAGTCATGCCAGACAAACCTAATCTCTTTCTTTGATAAAATGACCATCTTGGTAGATGAAGGGAATGCTGTGGATATAGTAGATCTTGATTTCAGTAAGGCCTTTGACAAGGTTCCCCATGACATTCTTGCAAACAAGCTTGTAAAATGTGGACTAGACAAGGTAACTGTTACATGGATTTGTAACTGGTTGACCGGCCAAACCCAAAGGGTGCTCAGCAATGGCTCCTTTTCATCCTGGAGAGAAGTGACCAGTGGGGTCCCACAGGGCTCTGTCCTGGGTCCAGTACTGTTCAACATCTTTATCAATGACCTGGATGACAGAATTGGGAGCAGACTTATCAAATTTGTAGATGATACCAAATTAGGGGGAATAACTAATACCCCAGAGGACAGGATCAAGATTCAAAATGACCTGAATAGACTAGAAAGCTGGGCCACAGCTAACAGAATGAACTTCAACAGGGAGAAATGTAAAGTACTGCACTTAGGGCGAAAAAATGAAATGCACAGATATAGGATTATGGGGGACACCTGGCTTAAGGAGACAACATGTGAAAGGGATCTAGGAGTCCAAGTAGACCACAAGTTGAACATGAGTCAACAGTGCGATGCGGCAGCTAACAAGGCCAATGCGATTTTAGGCTGCATCAATAAAAGTATAGTGTCTAGATCAAGAGAAGTAATAGTGCCACTGTATTCTGCTCTGGTCAGGCCCCACCTGGAATATTGTGTCCAGTTCTGGGCACCACAATTCAAAAAGGACATTGAGAAACTGGAGCGTGTCCAGAGGAGGGCGACTAAAATGGTGAAAGGTCTGGAAACCTTGCCCTATGAGGAACGACTCAGGGAGCTGGGGATGTTTAGCCTGGAGAAGAGAAGGTTAAGAGGTGATATGATAGCCCTATTTAAATATTTGAAGGGATGTCATATTGAAGAGGGAGCAAGCTTGTTTTCTGCTGCTCCAGAGAACAGGACCCGGAACAATGGATGCAAGCTGCAGGAAAAGAGATTCCACCTGAACATTAGGAGGAACTTCCTGACAGTAAGGGCTGTTCGGCAGTGGAACACACTTCCTCGGAGTGTAGTGGAGTCTCCCTCCTTGGAGGTCTTCAAACGGAGGCTGGATGGCCATCTGTCGGGGATGCTTTGATCTGGATTTCCTGCATGGCAGAATGGGGTTGGACTGGATGGCCCTTGCAGTCTCTTCCAACTCTATGATTCTATGATTCTATGGTTTCACAATTGATTTGGATCAATGGGCATCAACTTGGAAAAGGAGGTTAAACTATACTTGCAGTCAAAACATCAAGAACTATTACAAAGTTTTTGATTGGTTTTACTTAACCCCTGATAGAATGAGTAAGATTTATAACAATTGCAGTAATCTGTGTTGGAAGTGTGGGAAAGAGAGGGGTCCATCTGCCATACGTGGTTATTTATTTATTATTATTTATAAGTGGTGGACCTGTGAAAAAGCTGTGAAATTTTGGAAACAATTTTTTTTTAATTAAGAAGGTTATAAAAGTACCTCTTAAATTTTTTTTACTTAACATAATAGGGAAACTTTGGGGGGGGGAAATGGCCAAATATTATTTTATATGTTGTCAGCTGCGAGAATAGTTTACGCCAAGAAGTGGAAAACAAAAGAAATACCCACAATGGAAGAATGGACACTTAAGCCCCTGGATATTCTGGAAATAGATCAATTATCAAGAGGAATTAGAAATGAGCCCTCGAACCTGTAAAACGAAGATTGGGAGATAACAGAATACTTTCAGAAGAACTGGGGGGAAGTCAGTTCTCCAGGGATATAATTAGATTAGTCTGAATTAACTTGAATTAATGGAGTTAGCGACCACATGATTATACTTTAAGGTAATGAAATTCAATGATGTTTAGTTTGATTAAAGTGAATCTATGTGAATATTCTTACAATTTAAGTTAGGACTCCAAAGAAAACTATAGGTAAAAACAAGGATAGAATGTTTTTGTACAATTTAGTACAGTAACAGATAATCAAAAAACAAATTAGATAGGAATAAAATTCAGACTTGCAGATAGGAAGTAGTGAATGAAGAATGGTAGATGTTTCATTATGTTTAATGATTTTACTGTGGGATATGTAGTATGTTTGATGTATGTTAAATGTTGTCTTGGGTATATGATTGGTTTATGTGTTGACTTTTTAAATACAAAATTTTAAAACTTAATAATAACATAATAATAATAATAATTAAAAAAGGCAATTGGAGCCCCAGCTCCCAGAGACAGCCCAGTTCTGGACAAGGCAGGGAAGAAAACTGGAAGGAGCATCCAGAGGAGGTAGAGGTTTAACCCATTGTTTGGATTCCTCCTTGCACCAACCAGAGAATAAAGAAACAACAGCAAAGGATGCCAATTAAACAAGCAAAGGCACCACATACAACCAAAGCAATGGACAATCCCCAAACCTCACAGACTCTCATGAAGAACGGACAGACCATCCTGGTAGAGAAAGGAGAAAAAAAGGCACAGTGGTTTTTTGCGGGGTTTGGGGGCTATGAGGCCTTGTTCTAGAAGAGTTTTTCCTGACATTTCACCAGCGGCTGTGGCTGGTATCTTCAGAGAATGCTGGCATGGAAGAGAGTGGATTATATACTACTGTATACTGTTGGTTGAGTGGAAACAATTTTCATGTTAATCTGTGTATTGTTCAGTTGTTGAATGGCAAGGCTTCAGGGTGTCCATTTAATTAATGATCCATTGTCTGCTGAGAAACCCCCTCACCCTGAGTGGTTTTGAAGCCTTCCAAAAGTCACAGGTTTGGCACCACTTCTGAAGAGGCTCTGTTCTGTACATTCCTGCCCCTCTCCACCTGACAAACTCCTACATATGTATCCTGGTTGCTTTTTGCAAAGTGGCACCCAGAACACATGTTAGCAAAAAGAGACTGAGTAGCTGCTGGAGGTGGGGCATGTGTGCTGGGGAAGGAGAGATCCACCAGGCCACAGCCGTTCTTGCTGCTCTTTCTTGGCTCACCACTTGATTGGACTGGTTGGTGCTTGGTGACGGACGCTGTGGTGTTTAGGCTCCCCTTGCTCTCTGGCCCCTCCATTTGGATCCGGGTTGTCTGAAGGAAACGGAAAACTGCAGGTAAGCTTCAGACAGGCTCTGCCGACTCAGTTGGGAATCTCCCTCAGTCAGCAGGACCATATGCAAGTGCAAGGCACTGAGGGGAGGAAGAAAGCCTTTATCCTGTGGTGCTGACCAAACACCTACCTACCTACCTGCAGGACTGACTCTATCACCACATTCACTGCCCCCAAGAGGCAGTCCTCCAGCTCCTGGTTGGAGGGGAAGAGCACCAGCTGGCTGTCTTCACTGAACACCAGGTGCACCCGGAGGACCGCTTTTCGAGCAGTGCCATCGGCCTGCAAGGGAAGAGGCCCAAGGGCCGGTGAAAACACAAGCACTTTGAGGGAGGGAGAGTCCTGGACACAGCCAGGGCCAATGCAGACTCTGCCAACACAGAGCAAAGATGGGCTTGTGCCAAGGCAGCCTCTGTGGGAGTATGACCTCTGCCCCCAGCCCCACTCAAGTTGCACCCCAAGGGAAAACAGGCACTTCGCTCCAGAGGCCCAGGACCTTCATGGTGTGATGGACAAAGGCCATGGAATCCTCTTGGATTGCAGACACCAAAGTCTGGCAGATGAGGAAGTTGACCAGAAGAGCCAGTATGCCCAGCCGCCCTAACCAAGATTCAGCCTCCCGCAAGCGGCGCTGCAGCCCCTCATACTGCATCCGCTGGTAGTAGAGTGACTCCTTGAGGAGGTACAGTTTATAATTCTGCACTTTCATTTGCATCCCATGGACCATTTTGTATGTGTCATCCCGCACCTGTCAGGGAAACAGACACAACAGTGACACCATAGTGTCTCTTTGTTGCTATATGACTATTCTACCTGCCATTTCTGCCCCCCTTGTGCTCCAAAAGCCCAAGAATGCAAGCAGAAAACATCTCTCCAAGACCAATGGCATGGGAAAACCGGTGCTGCTCTGTATGGGAGGCCCTACCAACTCACCCCTGCAAATAGTCCTCCCTGCACAGTTCCATCTCAAGAAACATCCCCCTGCTCCAAAGACATGCATACACCTAGATACTGCCCATTTCCCTCATAAGGTCTGTAAGAAACTGGCTCCTCACATGAGCCCCATAGTAGCTCATACAGAGATGAAGAGGGAGAGCCTGAGAGAACAGAGGACAGAAGTCTTTCTTTCCTCTTCTCTGGAGTATCCTCACCAAATCAAGTATGCGTTTCAAGTGGACTGACCAATAAACTCTCCCTCTCTCTCTCTCTCTCTCTCTGAACGCATTCCAAGAGAGAGAGAGGAAGCTTTCAATTACCCTAGAAGGCAACAAGGAACCCTGGCTCCATTTCCCTGTAG
The DNA here is from genome assembly GCF_019175285.1 of Sceloporus undulatus. Classification (NCBI taxonomy): domain Eukaryota; kingdom Metazoa; phylum Chordata; class Lepidosauria; order Squamata; family Phrynosomatidae; genus Sceloporus; species Sceloporus undulatus. The sequence goes on along the minus strand of NC_056524.1, from coordinate 1,846,640 downwards.
TGACCTCTCTCTTCTTGGGGATAGCGAAGGGGAGAATAAAACCATGCTGTCACACCGCATGGTTGCCATAATATCGCACATGCAGTCGAATGAAATGTTTGCACTACAAACAATAGTGGAATAGGAGAGATATGGCAGCCATTAATAGGTTTTCCCCATCAATGAGAAAATGTGAAGCAATCACAATCAAAATGCAAGGCAACCATGGGAGAAACACAACATTGTGATACGTCTCTACCAAAGATGCTGTTGTCCTGCTATAATTGTAATCTACTACATTCTGGCACTTACCAGCTCCAAGATGGAAGAGCAGAGGATAAGGAAGCGGCTGAGCAAGCTTTGTGCATTGCTCTTCTCCTGAGCCAGGCTCCGTTTGAGGTCAGGAAAGGTGTAGCACTTGGCCTTATTTATGGGCAGCCAGTGGACAGATTGCAGCTCCTGCAACAGTCTGCCAGGGAGACAGAAATGGCAGCCAGGGCTATGGAGAGCAATGAAGGCAACAGGAGGATCAAAGACAGGCCTCAGGCCTCCTCACCTGGAAATCTGAAGAAGAGCTGCCCCAAAGTGTGGCACTGCCTGGAGCAGCTGAAGACGCAGCTTCTCCCTCCGTTTCAGTCGCTGCAAGTGTTTGACATTGAAGCACCATCTGGGAGAGACATCAGTGAAAAACAGCAGATGGTCAAGCTGAGCCACCCAACACCACAGCCATACCAGGCAAGTCACCAGGATGCCACCAGGCAACCTTCCTTCCCCCTCCCTACCCCTTACCGGACAAAGGCTTTGCGGACCAAGAAAAGCCGGAAAAAGGGTATGAACTGCATCAGTTGCCACAGCACAGCCTCCCGATGCCAGTCACCCAGGGAGAACGCCTCGGAGGCCTCCTTGGGGTGCACATACAATATCCCGTATGGTGAGAAGACATAGTGCTGGGGATTGATCAGGTGCTTGGGAACAGCCACCAGGTCATAAGGCCTACAAAGAGGGAGGTGAGAAGGAAAGGCAAGACCTCTGAAAGAGCAAGGGCATCCCGTCCTCTTCCCAGGGCATCCATCCTCTTCCTCGGTCTTCCTTCCTTCTTCTGGACAGACTCCCTACTATCTAGCATAAGGACCTCATCCTGTCACTCTCCAAAGGCAGGCTGGCCACACAAGCGAACCATGAACCATGTCATCTTCCTGGCCTTGGAGGAATAGGCAGGCACAACTCTACCATGCCTATCCCAGAGACAAATGAAAGGCCCTCCCTCCATTTCAACTGCCATCGCCCTGGCTCCAGACAGAAAGAAGAGGCAGGCATGGCTTCATCATGCCTAGCCCAGCAGGAGATGAAAGGCCCTCCCTCCATCTCAACTGCCTTTCTCCTAGCCTTGGAGGAAGAGAAGAGGCAGGCACAGCTCCTCCATGCCTAGCCCCAAGGCAGATGAAAGGCCCTCTCTCCACTCCAACTGCCCTCCCTTGGCCTTGGAGGGAGAGCAAAAACTGGCAGTATCTGCTGGCCTTGATCTCTTCCCCACTGCCATTCCCTTCTCCTTTCGTGTCATATCTTTTTAGATTGTAAGCCTGAAGGATGAAACTGTCAAATCAACAATTTATAAGCTGTTCTTAGAGCGTTTCTAAAGAGTGGGATATAAATAAAATAAATGAAAAAAATAAATTAATGTAAAAAACCATCTGCAACTGTAGGAAGAAGAAAGTCAACCCCAAGCTCTGTCTGCATGACCACCTGCCTGCTGAATCCCAGCAGGCAGAGGCCATGGCTGACTGAAGAGGCTGCTTCTCTGGGGGACAAAGCAGAGCCAGAGGGGTGGAGGGCGGCAGCAAGGGAGGCTGTCCTTCTACCACTGTCTGCCTGCTCCCCAAATCCCAACAGGGCTCCAGGCCACACCATCTTCCACCTGCCTCCCCCCCGCCGCCACTTTTCCTCCCCAGGGAATATCCTCTGGAGAGGAAAACATGGAAGTGTTCCTTGTGCCTTCTGTCAACTAGGGGGAGAAGCCCCTTATCGAGGAAGGCTCAGGATTGAGAAAAAAAGGTACCCCACTCCTCTGCCTCCTATGCAACAACGAGTGCTACAAGGGTCCAAGCAAATGGGGGAACCGCAGCCAAGGTAGGCAATGGGGCTACCTGAAATGCCGGTTGGGAGCGATGTTGAGGTATAGAAATTTAATCCTCCCTAAATGGCGGTTCCTGGCAAACACCTCAGCTGCTTGGAGACCAGTCATGGGCGGTTCCTTGCCAGGTGCCACCTGTCCACCTGGAATTGCCTCCATCACCACCTTCTCCTCCGGCAACAGGGCCGCTCCTGAGGCTTTTTGGCCAGGCTGCAAAGAAGGTCTGCAGCAGCAGCAGGGAAGAGAAAGAGCAAGGGGTGGTCAGCAAGGGACCCATTCTGTCAGGGGAGGACCAAGGAGCATCCCTGCCAGATCTCTCTGGGCCCTTACTCTGTAGCAGCAGTGGGTTCTTCCATGCAGGGGAAATGGGTTGGCACCTCTGTGGCCAGTGTCAGAGCCATGAGGGAAAGGCTGCCTGCTCCAGCAGTCTCTTCTCGGGCCACCTCACTCCCAACCGGCCCCACATGTCTCTGTAGCTCCTGGACGGACACAGGGTCTGATTCCCATATGCCAGAAATCCCGGGCATGGCCCAGTCAGTGGCAAAAGGACAGGGCAGGCCTGCAAAAATGGGCTCTTGGTTCAGCGGCAGAATCTTGGTGGGTTCTGCAGGATCCCGGAGGCAGGCGGCCCTCGGAGGGGCCCACAGCATAGAGCAGTCCTCAGGGAAGGTCTGTCCCACAGTGCCCAGGACATCCAAGTCTGAGACTAAGGCCTGGTTGAGGTGGACCTGGTAGTAGAGGCCCTCCAGGTAAGGGGCCAGCTCTGCCCGCCCAGAGAGGAGCTGCCGGAAAGGGGCAGCCAGGCGCATGGCCTCCATCAGACGCAGCCAGGCTCCCCGGCTGCTCTTCCGCATCACAGTACACAGGATGGTCACCAGCTCGGCCACCAGGTCATCCACATGCTTGGGGTCAGCGTGCCCGAACTCCTGGAGCTCCCCAGCCAGGCGCCGGCGGATGGAGTATGCCCAGGTTCCACCACCATCGTCCTCCCATGGTAGGACCCCTGCTGAGGAAGAGAGAGAGAGAGAAAAGAGAGGCATATATTTTGGGAAGGGCCTCTCTCAGAAGCAGGAGGGTGACGAGTCAGCAAGAGGGCATCTGAGCACATGCAGATGGCCTGGGTAAGGTGCTTCAGGGCGCCAGGCATGGCTCCTTCAGGAGTGATGCAAGAACCTCTCATAAACACAAAGGTGGCCCTAAGGTGAACCTATCCTGGGGCTTTCCTGGCAAGATTTGTTCAGTGGAGGTTTGCCATTGCCTTCCCCTGAGGCTGAGAGAATGTGACTTGCCCAAGATCACCCAGTGGGTTTCATGGCTGAGGCATCAATTGAACCCTGGTCTCTAGAGTAGCAGTCCAGTCCAACACTCAGACCACTAGCCCACGCTGCCTCTCTATTTATGTACTCAACCATATTTTTCTGATGAATTGATCTTCATTAAAACGCCTTACTGGCTTGCAATATACGCTCATCCCTCCATATTTGTGGATTTGAGTTTTCACGTATTTGATTAAAATGTTCTCTCTCGGAATATCTAGAGATTCCTAGAGAGAAAAGAGAAATATTTAACATTACTGTACTTTTTAAAAACAAACCCTTGGCCAAATCTCCCTTGAAATTCTTCCTTTCACTTGCCCTTGGTGCCGAAATGAAGGGGAAAGCCCTTTCCACATTTGTACTGCAGCTTCAAGCAGCCCAGGGCCTATAAAAAGTTTGCCGGCCTTTTTTTCCCCTCCGAGAAAGAAGCCCAGCCTGAGCTCCGGGTGCGAGTCTCCTCTGCTGCTGCTCCCAGGCAGAGAAAAAGCACCCGCAGGCTCCATCTGGTCCCTTTTTATCCGTGTAAGCCGCTTTGGCTGTTTTATTACAAAAAGCGGGGTATATATCAACGTTTCATTATTCATTCTTTACAAGGGGAAGAGCAAAAGCCTCTTGGTCCTGCTCAAAATGGAGGACGCCCGGAGTGCCTCCTGGGCAGAGGTTTTCATGTCACTTCCATGTATTATGGTCAATAGCAAGCACAGTAATCTGGCCTGCCAGAGGAGTTATAAGTGAGGCTCTGATGCCTTGCATCAAAAGCAGGGCAATAAAGTAGGACACCATGATGGCAAACTGAGCCAGGCCTGGAGAAGGGGGCCTTTTCAGGTCTGCATTTATCCAAAGCGGCTGCAGGGAGGGAGAGCATTCAGTCTGGATGGCATAAAAGCCCTTTCTTTTAGTTCAGGCAAGTTCCACGTTCTCATCCAATGGTTAGAATGACGTGTCCGGGAAAAGGAGGGCATCTGGTCACCCTGGATGGAGGACACGTTGGAATGCCTCCTGGAAAGGAGGCTGAAATGGAGGACATGTCCTGGAAAAGGAGGACACCTGGTCACTGACTGGAGGACATTTTAGGATCCCTCCTGTGCAGGAAAGATGCTGTGTCCGGGAAAATGAGGACACCTGGTCACCCTGGTGGAGGACATGTTGGAATTCCTTCTGGACAGAAGATTAGAATAGAGGAGGGCATGTCCTGGAAAAGGAGGACTCTGGATGGAGGACATGTTGGAATGCCTCCTGGTCAGAAGGTTGGACTGCAGGGCATGTCCTGGGCCCAAAGGGAGCCCCCACCCCCGGGGCCCTCTGCCCATGCTCAGAGGCCCTCTCGCTTTACCCGCTTGGGCAGCAGCGGCGCCAGGGCGAGGGCCGGGCTGCTGCTGAGGCGGCTCCATGGCGGCAGTGGGCCGCGTTGCTAGGGCCGCGCGGGCGTTGCTAAGGGAGGCCCAACGGAAGCTCCTCTCTGTGGCCGGAGGCGGGGCTAGAGCGGCGCGGGGGACTTCCGGCCTCGCCCTCCAACCCTCACCCTCTGTCCAGGAGGAATGACCAGGCGTCCTCCTTTTTCAGGACATGCCCTACATTCCTGGACTCTGCTGAGGTTAACAGGGGCTACTCTAGTCCGGGCACCATCAAAGCCTCGGAGGGAGGAGAGGCCGCTTAGGGGCTGTGGATGTGTGGAGAAGGCAAGGCTGGGGGTGACATGATGGCCCTCTTCTGTTCAGGAGGGAGCAAGCTTCTTTTCTGCAGCTCCAGAGAACAGGACCCAATGGAGGGAAAGAGGTTCGCCTCCTGACAGCAAGGGCTGCTTGCCACTGAGAGATGCTGCCTTGGAGAGTGTTGGAGCCCCTTTCGGAGGCTGCTTTGAAGCAGAGGCTGGATGGCCCTCTGTCACAGGGAGGCCTTCGACTGAGAGTTCCTGCATGGCAGGACGGCCCTCGGGGCCCCTTCCAACCCCACGATCCTGCCCTGTGACCCCTCTCCCGCTGTGGCATTCCCTCGCACAGCAGGCGGGTTCATCCCCTCAGCCCTGCTCCGTCAACCAGCAGAATAATTAATTAAGATCAAATACATGATCAAATATTGGTAGTGTGAGGATTTAAAAACAAAAAGGTAGTCACTAAATATGCAAATAGGAGGACATAAAGGACAAGCTTCCATTTGTAGATATTAACACGAAACAAGAAAATGATACATCATTAACGACTTAATGACCAGCGAAAGGGAGACGGCTGAGGGAAAACCTTTCAGTGTGTGACAAATCTGATCTGACAGTCAGTTGGTAATGGATGCCTGGAGATATGGGAAGCCTATCCGTAAAACGCATGACTGGTTCTAAGAAAACACCGAAGCCGGAGAATGAATTGTGTTTAAGTGTTTGTCTAAGATTGTTTCTCCAATATTTTTGTTGTTGCTGATGTTTTCTTGTTTTTTAATTGTGTGTATATATTTCAAAACCAATAAGAGTGAAAAAAACCACCCAGGCAGGCCTTGCCCTCTTAGCGCTCCAGCAAACAAAGGGCCTTCTGTAAGAGAGTGTTGTACTTTGGCACCTTTCTACTATACTGTGGTTTCGTTCTAACCTTTTGTCATTCAATGCTTCTTGTAGAACAGTTACACATTTCTCTAAAGAGGTTTTAGCTATGCTTTGTTCCAGTGCGATATGAGCCACCCTGGTCCACACTGGGACAACGCAGGGCACACAATCGATAGATCCGTCTTTTAGTTATGATGACTGACTGGCATGAGCACCATGTAGCCTTTCTCCAGATGCTGCTTGACTGCAAATCCCAAACGGAGGAATTGGTAAAGAATGCTGGGAATTGGTTCAGTCTCGATGGCGACAGCCTGCTCCTCCCATCCATCTGGGATGACAGCTCTTGAACCCATTGCGCCAAAACCAAGCAGGGGGTTGGCACACAGCTGGCAAAGCTGCCAGTCACTGAAACCTCCCTCACGCCCCACTTGCCCCCTGCCAGTCTTCAGCCCTGGTTTACAGCTTCTCTACAAACGGATCTTACCAGCAAAGATTCTCTGCACTCAGCAAACTGTTACTGGAAATAGATGTTTTAATTTTGGTACTGGGACAATGAAGCCCCCTCCATCCTCCTGAGGCTCCATTTCCCTTACCAGCAGGGAGGCACATACACAACCTCACCCCACCAGAGCGTCCCAACAATTCCCCTTCATGCCAACGTGGGAGACCAGCAAGGAGACAGTAAGTCCTCATTCTGTGTGGCTCCAGGGCAGAGTGACCTCCATCCCAACTGGCCCTCTTGTGTCCAACGGGCAAGTCTGGTTGTATGGGGCTCCACTGGCAGGCATCCCCACCACCCAGCCATTGTCCTGGCACCGACCCCTGCCCCAGCTGGCAGCAGTAGCAGCGTTGTGGTGGCTCAGCTTGCCTGGTCGGGTGGCTGCGGGCTGTTTTCTGGGCCAGTTTGACTGGCCTCATAGTCGGCGAGGCGGCGCTGGACAAGGGTGGGCATGAGCCGGACGTAGGCGGCCATCAGGCGGTGGTTGGAACGCACCAGCTTCCCAGCGCAGCCCTCCAGGCAGGACTCCTGTTGGGGAGGGATAGATGGGGTGGGTATTGTTTTCAAATAATGAATTTTAAATGCGGATTGTTTTAATAGGTGGATATCTTATTTGTCCTTTTAAATCGATGTGCACTTTAACTGATGTGTGTTTTAACTGAGTTTGTGTATTTGTTCATTGCTGTTGTTCCTCTCCTTGATCCGTGGGGAGAGGTGGGAAAGAAATAATATTAGCAATAATAATAATAATGATAATAACATCACCAATAATTGGTGTGGTAGAGTCTCCTTCGTTGGAGGTTTTTAAGCAGAGGCTGGAAGGCCATCTGTCGGGGTTGCTTTGATTTGTGTATTCCAACTCTATGATTCTAATACACTTGTCCCTCCACATTTGCTGGGGTTAGGGACACAGGACCTCCGTGAATGTGGAAAAACCGCAAATAACAAAAATGTCTTTACCTGAGAGAACACCTCTCTAGGAATCTCTAGGTCCTCCAGTGCAACTCGGTGGTCAACACCTGCCAATCACTGATCATAGAATTGTGCTGGAGGAGCTACAAATGCCTAGTGGAGTGTTCTCCCTAGCAATCTCTAGGCCCTTCGGTGCGACCTTTGGTTTAAGTTGACCACAGAGTTGTGCTGCAGGACCTAGATATTCCTAGGGAGAACATAATAATCAAATCCGCGAAACTCAAAGCCGCAAATGCAGAGGGATGAGTGTAATAAATAATTATGTTGTTGTTGTTGTTGTTGTCATTATGGGATGGAGGTGGGAGGAGTCATCCTGGAAGACCCCAGCCGCCAGCTGCTCACCTCCTCTACGGCCAGCGTCCGGTAGTTGAGGTTGGAGACGCAGCGTTGGAAGCAGAGCTCAGTCATCCGGTTGTAGACCAGCAGGAAGTCCCGGAGCTGAAGAGAATAGTAATAATAACAACAACGATAATAATCACAACAACAACAACATGCAAAGGGATCTAGTAGCACCTTTGAGACTAACCTGTAACTCGATCCCTTTGCATACTGGTTTTCCAGTCCATGTCTCTGGATAATAACAGTATTAGTTTCTTACCCGCCTCTCTCCCTGGAGCTAGGCATTGTGTTGGTGGGACAACTAACAACTACAGGATATCAGCTGAAAACACATCAGTTTGAAAGGACAAATAAGGCTGCATCCGCACTGTACAAACAATGCAGTTTGACCCCATTTTAACTGCCATAGCTTCATCTCCAATGGGATCCTGGGATTTTTAGTTTGCTTAGGCACCAGAGCTCTGTGACAGGAAAGGCTAAAGGGCTCATAAAACTACAGTTCCTAGAATTCCATACCATGGAGCTGTTGCACTTAAAACACTGTCAAACTGGATTATTCCCGCAGTGCAGATGCAGCCTTATGTCCAAAGCACACTGCAGAAATAATCCAGTTTGAGACAGCTTTAACTGCCCTGCCTCAATGCTAGGGAGTTCTGGGAACTAGTTTTGTGAGCCATTCAACCTTCACTGTCAGAGAGCGCTCTGGTTCCACAACAAACTACAATTCCCAGGGTTCCCTCTGGTAGTTGAAGCAGTGTCAATCTGGATTATTTCTACAGTGTGTTTTGGTACATAGGCTGCACCCGCACTGCAGAAATTAACGCAGATTGAGATCGCTTTAACTGCCATGGCTCAGAGCAAGGGAATCCTGGGAACTGTAGTTCTGTGAGACATTTCAAACATACTAAAACAAGCCGAACAAAATCCAGTGTGTCCCTGAAAACTCACAATTTAGACATCATCTGGATAAGACAGAAAATGAAGACAGAGAGAGAGAGAGAGAGGCTGCATATGCACTGCATAAATAATCTAATTTAAGTGCCATGGTTCCATACCATAGGATCCTGGGAATTGTAGTTCCATGAGACATTTCGCCCTCAGTCAGAAAAGCTCTGGCAACCACCACAAACTACAAATCCCAGAATCCCATGGCACTGAGGCAAGGCAGTTAAAGCAGCATCAGCAGAGACCAAAACACACTGCAGAAATAATCCATTGGGGCTCAATGCTAAGGAACTCTGGGAACTGTAGTTTTGTGAGCCATTCAGCCTTTTAACTCCCCTAGGGAACCCTGGGAATTGTAGTTCGTTGTGGCACCAGAGAATGTCTCAGAAAACACTACAGTTCCCAGAATCCCCTAGCACTGAGCCGCAGGGCAGTGAAAGCGGCCTCAAAGTGGGCTTTGGACCATAGCTGCATCCTCAGTACAGACACCGATGCAGTCGGAGACCTCTTGGGCTGCCCTGGCTCAAATGCGGTGGGATTCTGGGGTTTGTAGTTTGCGGTGGCGCCAGAGCTCTCTCAGAGAGAGAAGGTTAAGTGTCTGGCGGAACTACAATCCCAGAATCCTCCGCATTTGGACCAGGGCAGTTAAACGGCCTCAAAGTGGGCCATTCCTTCCCTGTTCTCTCTCCATTCCTGCTTACGCTGCTGCTGCTGCTGCTCTGCTTCGGCCATGCCGGCTCCGCTTCCGGCGCGGTGACGCCACTTCCGCCCGGCCCTTCTTTCTGGGCACCTGGAGCCCCGGCGGGTGACGTGGCTTCCGGTCCGTCCCTCCCGACGGGGCCCAACGCCGCGGATCCGACGCCCGGAGCCTCCGGGACCGGGAGCCGGCAGGTGAGACCCCCTTCCTTCCTTCCTTCCTTCCTTCCTTCCTTCCTTCCTTCGGGGCTGAGGAGGAGGCCCCTGGGGGCGGGGCCTCTGGTCCGGTCTCCCCTCCAAGACCCAGCCAGGGCCGGCCCTGCTTAGCTTCCAAGGCCAGGTGGGGAACCAGGTGGCGCCTGAGAATGAGAACCTTGAAGCCCATTGCCCAGCCATGCGCGCCTTCCATTCCCCTTCCTCTGAAGCAGGGACTCCCTGTCGGCCTCCCCTCCGAGGGCTATCCAGGGCTGGCCCTGCTTAGCTTCCCAGATCTTAGCTTCTAAGACCTTCCATGAAATTCATCAGGTGTTTTCAGGCAAGGAATCCTCAGAGGTGGTTTGGACAGTTCCTTCCTCTGAAATGGAGCCCAGGGTTCCTTGGTGGTCTCCCCTCCAAGGGCTAACCAGGGCTGGCCCTGCATAGCTTCCAAGGTCAGGCAGAGAATCTTGTGCCTGGTAAGTATGGTATTAAAGCCCATTGTGTCGGTATGTGTGCCTTCCGTATTCCTGCCTCAGAGGAGGTTTGGACAGCTCCTGCCTATGAAATAGGGATTCCCTGTTGGCCTCCCCTCCAAGGGCTAACCAGGGCTGGCCCTGCTTAGCTTCCAAGAGCTTAGCTTCTAAGACCATGCATTTCACAGAGGGCCTGATGTTGAGAGCATTCAAGCCCATTGTGGAAGTATGCGCGCCTTCCATATTTCTGCCTCCGAGGTGGTTTGGAAAGTCCCTTCCTCTGAAGCAGGGATTCCCTGTTGGCCTCCCCTCTGAGGGCTATCCAGGGCTGGCTCTGCTTAGCTTCCCAGATCTTAGCTTCTAAGACCGTCCATGAAATTCATCAGGTGTTTTCAGGCAAGGAATCCTCAGAGGTGGTTTGGACAGTTCCTTCCTCTGAAATGGAGCCCAGGGTTCCTTGGTGGTCTCCCCTCCAAGGGCTAACCAGGGCTGGCCCTGCATAGCTTCCAAGGTCAGGCAGAGAATCTTGTGCCTGGTAAGTATGGTATTAAAGCCCATTGTGTCGGTATGTGTGCCTTCCGTATTCCTGCCTCAGAGGAGGTTTGGACAGCTCCTGCCTATGAAATAGGGATTCCCTGTTGGCCTCCCCTCCAAGGGCTAACCAGGGCTGGCCCTGCTTAGCTTCCAAGAGCTTAGCTTCTAAGACCATGCATTTCACAGAGGGCCTGATGTTGAGAGCATTCAA
>NC_056524.1:1800429-1835807 GCF_019175285.1 Sceloporus undulatus | reverse complement strand
ACCCATTGTGGAAGTATGTGCGCCTTCCATATTTCTGCCTCTGAGGTGGTTTGGACAGTTCCTTCCTCTGAAATAGAGCCCCAAGCATCTGGGATTCCCTAACGCTCTCCCCTCCAAGCCCCAACCAGGGCTGGCCCTGCTTAGTGTCCAAGGCCAGGCATTGGATCTGGTGCCCATTGTCTAGGTATGTGTGCCTTCCACTGACCTGCCTCAGAGGTGGTTTGGACAGTTCCTTCCTCTGAAATGGAGCCTTGGGTTCCTTGTCAGTCCTCCTTCCAAGGGCTAACCAGGGCTGGCCCTGCTTAGTGTCCAAGGCCAGGCAGAGGATCTGGTGCCCATTGTGGAGGTATATGCGCCTTCCATATTTCTGCCTCTGAGCTGGTTTGGAGAGTTTCTTCCTCTGAAATGGAGCCTGGGATTCCCTGTCGGTCTCCCCTCCAAGGGCTAATCAGGGCTGGCTCCCCTTAGCACCCAAGACTAGGCAGGGAACTTGGCCCCTGATGCTGAGGGCATTCAGGGCCATTGTGGAAGGATGTGTGCCATCCATTCGCCTGCCTCAGAAGTGGTTTGGACAGTTCCTTCCTCTGACAAAGAGCCTGGGATTCCCCTGTCGGTCTCCCCTTCGCCCTGTGAATTTCATAAGCTGTTTTCAGGCAAGGAATCCTCAGAGGTGGTTTGGACAGTTCCTCCCTCTGAAATGGAGCCTATAGGTCCTCCGTTCCTAGGGCTAACCAGGGCTGACCCTGGTTGTATGACTTCATATGAAACCATCAGCGCAATTGCAGGATTATCACAAGTTATTCACGGGATAATAGTGCTTTCAACACGACGTCATGTGAAAACCGTTAGTGCAATTGCGGGATTATCACATCGTGTATATTTCCAATTGTCTTTGTGTAATAAACTCCTTAGAGTTGGAAGGAACCCGCAAGGTCCATCCAATCCAATCCCCATCTGCTATGCAGGAAGACACAAGCCAAGCCCTCCCTGTGACAGATGGCCCTCCAGCCTCTGTTCACAAACCTCAAAATAAGGGGACTCCACCACTCTCCAAGGCAGCAGTGTCATCCACTGTCAAACAGCCCTTACTGTCAGGAACGTCTTCCTAATGTTGAGGTGGAATCTCTTTTTCTTTAGCTTGCATCCATTGCTCCTTGTCCTGTTCTCTGCAGCAACAAAAAACAAGCTTGCTCCATCCTCCATATGACATCCCTTCAAATGTTTAAACAGGGCTATCATATCACCATTTAATCTTCTCCAAACTAACCATACCCAGCTCCCTAAGCCACTCCTCAGAGGGATGGGAGTTTCCAGACCCTTCACCATTTTGCTCTCCCTCCCCTGGACACCCTCCAGCTTGTCAACATCCTTCTTGAATTGTGGTGCCCAGAACTGGACACAGTATTCCAGGTCTTTGTTCCCAGGGTGCCCAGCCTGCCAGCCATCTGGAGCCTAGCGGCATCTCTAAAGCAGTCAGACAGGTTTTTCCTATTCCTGGAACGGAGCCTGATGTGCCAAGAAGGACCCTAGATCAGAAAGGAGGTGCTTCACTGAGAGAAGCAAGCCCAGGCCAGGCAGGTGGGATGGCATGGGTGCCAAAGGTTGCACTCCTCATAGCCACTTTCCCCATAGCCATGTCTGTCCCAATCAGTGAACACACTACCTCTGGCTCTTGGCATCTTCACTATTAGTGGGTCTTTTATGAAGCTGACCAATCTTAATTATTAATTCAAAACCAAAGCACGTTCTCCACATTCTCTGCGCAACTCTTTGCTGTTTCATCTCCTCCCCGTAACTGTTGCAAGGATCCCAAGGGAACATAACAGGGATGGGGCATCTTTGGGGGTGTCAACAGAGCCAGCGCCCTCCACTGACCACTGCATCCAGATGCTTTGCCCGTGTCCCCATTCCACCATTGGTCAGGTAGCATGGGTCTGGGAACCGGGGGGGGCCTTCCGCAAAAGAACTCACCCTGCCCACCCTTAGCACCCCAAGCCAAGCTGGTGTCCTCTCCCCCCCATAAGTAAATACACCTTCTTTTCCTGCTTGGACAGATGAATGAGTGGCAGAGCGGTAAGGAACCAGAGGCCATGGTGGCCTGCAGTGAGGGGCTGCTGGAGGAGGCCTCCCTTGGGTCCTCTCCTCCTAGCGACAGTGAGCTAGTGGGTCTTTTCCAAGCCACCTTGCAGTGGCGGTGATGTCTGAGGTGTGGGGAGATGAGCAGAGGAAAATCCCATCAGGACAGGTGAGAGGGCAATAGGTAAGATGGGTAGAGCCTCTGGTGAGGATCCAGGCCTTGTAGGCGACCCTGTGGAAGATCTCCTTGCTAGAAATTGTGGGTAGGCTCTCTCTTTACACATTACTTGGAGCCATGGCAATGCTGGTAAGGTGCATACCTGCTTCCCTGGCCACCTGGCTGCTTGTGTTACAGGTGGGTGGCTGCAGAGCTATCCCCAGTTCATCTCCTGGCAGGATGCTTTCTGCGTTCTAGGGTTGAAAGGAGAGAAGCTACCCTGAGACTGTTTGGGAGGGAGGAACTGTATTTCTGCTGCTCTCCTTGCGAGACTACCCCCCGCACCCAGGTAATCAAGAGCATGGGTGAGAAAGTTCTTTGGGCTAATACTGCAGCTCTGCTACCCAAATGGCTGCACTGAGTGGGGAGGACTCCAAAATGGTGAAGGGTCTGGAACCATGCCTTATGAGGAAAGGGAGCTGGGGATGTTAGCCTGGAAAAGAGATGGTTAAGAGGTGATATGATAGCCCTGTTTAAGTATTTGAAGAGGTGTCATATTGAGGATGGAGCAAGCTTGTTTTCTGCTGCTCCAGAAACTAGAACACGGAACAACAGATATAAGCTACAGGAAAAGAGATTCCACCTCAACGTTAGAAGGAACTGACAGTAACAACTGTTCGACAGTGGAACACACTTCAGCGTAGTGTGGTGCAATCTCCTTCTTTGGAGGTCTTTAAACAGAGGCTGGATGGCCATCTGTTGGAGATGCTTTAATTGTGAGTTCTTGCATGGTGGGAGGGTGGACTGGATGGTCTTTGTGGTCTCTTCCAACTCTGTGATTCTATGAGGAACTGTTTCCCCCTAGAACTGTTTCCCTTCTTGGCCACCTTTCCTGGAAGCTCCCATTTTACCCTTCTCTAGTTTTTCCATTCAGGCTGTCTATGTGGGACAGAGGAGGAGGTGTGCGAGGGCATGCAAGGCTCTGGTCACTGAAGTGGCCCCATTCCACCCTTCCCACAGACCCCAAGCATGACGGACAGGCTAATGAGCAAAGCGGCCACCATGGAGATCCCCATCCACGGCAATGGAGACTCCCGGCGCCTGGCTGCCGAGGATGACGGCCTGGAGCAGGTAATGGTGAGGAAGGGGTCTTGGACACCCCTCTCCCAGTCCAGATATGGTGTGGAGAAGTCGCCTTGGGGGCTGGGAGTACACAGGGAAGGGGGAGTGCCAGACCCTTGTCCAGTGCCTCAGAGTTTGGTGGTTTTTGTTTTTTTTACTTTTTATTTAAAAAAATAAAGCTGCCAGCTGCTTAGTTTTTCCAAGGAAGAGGTGACGTTCTGTTCAGGGCAGGAGCAGGACAGCCTCAGTGTCCCCAGGGCTATATCCACTGTGCCCTGCTTCTGCTGGGCCCTGGCCAAGATCTTGGGGAGGGTCAGACTGTGCCAAGGGCTGTCCCTCTGTTACTCCTTTCCAAAAGGCTGCGGCTGTGCCAAGGGCTGTCCCTCTGTTACTCCTTTCCAAAAGGCTGCGGCTGGCCAGTGGAGAGCAGATTATCCCACCTCCCTCTCTGGGGTAGAAGACCCTCCTAAGGCAAACCCCTCCATGCAGACTCCCCCTTTTTCCCCCCACCTCTCCAGGACCTTCAACAAGTGATGGTGTCCGGTCCCAATCTGAATGAGACCAGCATTGTGTCGGGCGGATATGGTGGCACCGCCGAGGGCATCATCCCCACCAGCGCCATCAAAAGTGAGAATCGGCTTTGCCAAGGGGGCTGCCACTACCTCACAAGCCAACCTTCCTTGGCCCCAACAGATAGGGGTCTCTCTTGGTTGCTCCCAAGTGGGACTTGGAGGTTCATGCCAGGAAGCTGCCAGTGAGGCCTCCTGCCTCGGATCCCAATCCTATCCCCCCACATCTCCTTTGGTGTGACATTGGGGGCACCCGCACTAAGATGGAGGGAGGCAACCCCCGAGAGTGACCCACTATACTGTTTGTCTGTCTCATCTGAGTTGTTGCTTCACTCTGTGCCTTCATCTCCCTCCTTCGTCTGTCTGTCTACCTGTGTCTGTTTTGATGCATCACTACCCCGCCCATCCGCCTCCCCTCTGGCTGTGTCCTCCTGACTCCCTCTGGGGCTCACTGCCCTTTCCCTACATCTCTCCCACCTTGGAACACCCCATTCCACCCCCTCCATTTCAGGCTCTTTCGCTCCATCTCACCCCCCTCGAGGACCACTCATCTCCCCCAGTCCATCAGCTGCTGCCCGAATGGGGAGTCAGGGTGACCATGACTCAGGTACAGAACTGCCCCCTCCAACCAGCAGTTGGGATTGGGGTTTTGGCCATGAGGCTCCCAGACTGGTCCTGCTTCCCGTCCTCTCCTCCAGCAGCTTCCTATCATGCTGGTGGGTGAGGGGGGGCAGGATTGCTGAGAGGGTATAGAGTGGGTGAGGTGGTCCATGCTTCCAGGTGAGGACTCCTCCCCACTTGTGCATCATATATTACAGGCTCCAGTTTGCACCACCAGCCACATCCGGGCCCCGCAGGGGACGAGGCGGCCACACGAGGGGTGGCAGTGGAGAAGTTTGACATCGTCAAGAAATGGGGCATTAACACTTACAAGGTGAGCAGCCTTTTGTGGGGTGAGGGGAGCAGTCAGGGCAGGGAAGGTGGGCAGTGGGGAGTTCTCAGTTCCTCTTTGGGCCCTAGAGGCCAAGCCTGTCCTGATGAGGGAGTGGAGAAGTGCTCAGCCAGCCTCTTCTCTAGAGCAGAGGTGCCAGAGCCCCAATTGGCCACAGGGCTCCCCCTCTGCTGGTCAGCTGCATAGGCTCTCCCTTAATCCATGGGCCCTCCCCTCCACTTTGCACACCTGTCTCATCTGAGTTGTTGAGCCCTTCCCAGAGGGTTGCACCAGGGGATCTCAGAGAAAGCCTGCACCTAGCCTTGGGGAGCCTCCTGAAGAGTGGGGGGCACAGATGGGGTGCTATGGCCATGGTTGGGGGCACACCCCCAACCCTGGGGAAGGGCCACCTGGAGGCAGTCGTGCAAAGTCGAGGGAAGAGACTGTGGATTAAGGAACAGCTTGCCCATTTGGCTTCCTGTTAGCTTGGTCCCACTGGGTGCTTTCCCAGGCAACGTCTCTGGAGACAAAGGGGGTTTCCAGAGATTCCACAAACCCCCTGCCCCACTGTTCTTTTCCCCTCTCCAGTGCACGAAGCAGCTGATCTCAGAGCGCTTCGGACGTGGCTCGCGGACGGTGGATTTGGAACTGGAGACACAGATTGAGCTGCTGCGTGACACCAAGCGGAAATACGAATGCGTGCTGGGCCTGGCACGTGCCCTCACCAGCCACTTCTACAGCCTGGTCCAGACACAACATGCCCTGGCTGACGCCTTCTCAGACCTTAGCCAGAAGTCCCCCGAACTCCAGGTAGGTGGGGTGCACACAGCCTTGGTACTCCCTGAAAGAAGTGCCCCCTGAAGCCTCCAAGTTTAGAGAAGGGAGTGGGGAGTTTGGGTGGCAGCACTGGGGGCCCAAAGTCTTGCCACACTTTTCTGGGTGAAGGCTTCTTGGGTCTTAATGGGATGCTTCCAATGAGGCCCTCAAAAGGGTTGCTGGGTGAGTACCAGGCCGTTGTTGTTGTTGTTGTTGTTGTTGTTGTTAACAACAGACGAGGAAGCCTTTCAAACAGCTGGGGAAAGACAGTTGCTAGTCAACTGGGTGATGCAAGGGGGTGCGTGGATAGATTTGGAGTTCTTCAGATGTAGGCTGGTCAGGGCTAGAAGCCACTGTGGCCAGTCAACTGGCCACCTTTCAACAGCAGCATCCAACATGGCATGTTTGTGACCTCAAGGGGGGCCCTTTCCCCCATAGTTGTCAGAACAGAGCCCAGCACATGTGGGGTGGGGAGGGCCTGGCCACTCTGCTGGAGGCTGTGGCCCATTGAGGAGGGGGGACAATTCCTTTACCTCAAGCAATCCCTTTTTCCAGGGATGAGGTGCTGGACAAGGAGAGGTTGAGCCCTTCCTCCATCCTTTTTTGGATATGCCTGTCTGTCCCTCAAAATTGAGCTAGGGGGCTCTCCTTTGGCTGACTAGAAATTTGTGAGGTTTCTTCAGGGCAGGGGAACATCGTCCCAAACATATACTGAGAACCCCACCCCTTTTCTCTCCCTCAACCCTCCCTGTCCACAGGAGGAGTTTGGGTACAACGCAGAGACCCAGAAGCTGCTGTGCAAGAATGGGGAGACCCTCCTGGGGGCTGTGAACTTCTTTGTCTCCAGTATCAACACTCTGGTCAACAAGACCATGGAGGACACCCTCATGACAGTCAAGCAGTACGAGACAGCCAGGTGGGCATCTGAAGTGGGGCAGAGGGAGGGCAAAGGGACCTGTGGGGGGAAGGCAGGGTTTGGCAGTGGCAGCAACACTGCCTTGGCTTCTGGGGGGTGGGGGTGGTTTCCACTCACTGGATCCCTAGCAGGAGGCAGCGAGCCATGTTTGTTGGGGAGAAAGAGTGCTGATTCCCTTCTGATTCGCATCCCCCGCCAGGCTGGAGTATGATGCCTACCGCACCGACCTGGAGGAGGTCAATCTGGGGCCCCGGGATGCAGGGACCCTATGTCGCCTGGAGGCTGCCCAGGCCAGCTTCCACGCCCACCGCGCCAAGTACGAGAAGCTCCGCGCCGACGTAGCCGTCAAGCTCAAGTTTCTGGAGGAGAACAAGGTGGGCGTGGGGGCACACGCTCCAGCTGGGTCAGCTGCTCTTTCTCAGTGGGATGGAGAGAGTTGGCCAGAAGTGCTGCAGTTGGGCCTTCCATGATGCCCAAATCTCCTTTTAAGTGAGGCATGTGCTCCCCTCCAGGCTGGAAAATGGGCGGGGGTGGAATGGATTTGAACTTGGCTGCCCAAAGAGGGGCCCTAGCCTGGAGGCCCCTACTCTTGACTGCCAGGCTGCCTGAGAGGGACAGGAGCAAAATGAGGCTGCTATGAGGGAGGACAGGCTAGCTTCCCCTTTCCTCACCTCCTTGTCCACCTATTTGTCCCACACAGGTGAAGGTGATGCACAAGCAGCTGTTGCTCTTCCACAATGCCATCTCAGCCTACTTTGCTGGCAACCAGACGCAGCTGGAGCAGACACTGAAGCAGTTCAACGTCCGTCTCAAGAGCCCTGGGGCTGACAAGCCCTCCTGGCTGGAGGAGCAGTGAGGCTGTGACCCTTCCCCCTGCTCCTGGGTCAGTCTGTGGGTCTGGCCTTCTTCCTCCCCCCCTCCCCCTTTGTGGACTTGGACTCTAATTTGGCACCTGGGGAGGCTCAATGGCTCCTCCTGTTTTTTCCTGCTCCTCCTCCCCCTGCATGGGGCAGTGTGTGAGTGGAGGGATGCCAAGGTGATACCAGCTATCCCCTCCCCTTCTTACTTCAGCTGGGGGCAGCTGAGCTCTTCCCTTGCTGGTCCCCCAATGCCAGAAGTGCTCCCACTACCTTCAAACACTCCGAACTCAGGGGCAGGATGGGATGGGATGATAGAGACATGTCCCTCCCTGTTCCCCCCCTCCCGCGCCTCTGGCCTGTCTAGGCAGGGGGCATGCTTGTTGGCCCTTCTGTCAGCCTCATTCCAGCCTCACATTCAAGATTGTCTGCAGGGGTGGCCCCCTTACTTTTGCCCTTTCATTTTTCTCATGGGAGTCCTTCCAACTCCTCCTGGGCTCTGCCCCCAAGCGTCTGCAGGAAGGCGGCTGGGGAGGGCAGAGCCTTTGCGTGCTGCTGCAGGGCAGGGAGGGAGTGCAAGCTGGGATCGTGTACCCCCTACCCCCCCCCAGAGCCATGGGGGGCCAAGGACCAAACAGAGAGCCTGCCCCAGATTCCCAGGTGAGGCAGGCATAGCGAAGGCATCTGTAAATAGATGGATAGGTTATATATATATATATATAGAAAGAGAGATGTATATTATGGCCAGTCTCCCTGTCTTGGGTCCAGGGGTGAAGGCAGAGTGTGATGGGGGACTCTAGGCTGCTGCTCCCCCAGCACCCCTCCCATTGCCAGCTGCGGACCCCCAGGGCCTTCCCCCACCTGTAAAGATTCCAGAATAAACGGTACAAGCCAGAGAGGCTCCATGGTGTCCAGCTACTGAGCTGCCAAATGGGGGGGGGATCCTCAGTCCGCCCCCCCCATCCATGGACAACAGAGGCACACTCACCTTTGGGTCTTCCTGGGCTTGGTTTCCTCCCCAGTGAACTGCTGGAGGGAGGTTGCATGCCCAAAGGACAACCCTCTCTGTACCTCTGCCTGCTGGCCTTTTTTAAAGCAATGCTGGCATGTGGGGAATCACTATTGTCAGTGAAGGGATGGTGAAGGAAGCAGGTGCTGGGGAGAAACAAGCAGCGTTGGGGTCCTGCTGCCTCTCCTGCTGCCTGAACACCAGCAAGGAGGCAGCCTCACAAAGGTTGGGTCTCTCCCCATCCCCTCCAAAGGACACAGACTCATTTCTCTGTCTAAAATGCCAGGGCCAGGTCCTCTTGGTCCCTTTGGCTGCATGGAGGTTGGGGGTTGCCTGGCCAGGTGGACCCACTGCTTAGGACCCTGGGCTGCTTAGCAGTTCTTTTTCCCCAAACCTCTCTGTCAGGGGCTCCATTGATGTCCCCACCATCCTGCCTCCATTTCCCAGATGCTGGGCCGGAGGGGAGGGCCATCGCTTGCACTTCTGGACCCTCTGTTCCCTGGCACTCCCAGCTCTGGCCGGCTGCAGTTCTTTGCTCTGCTGGGCCTCCCTTGCCCTCCAAGACCCCTGTAGTCCGTTCTGTTTCAGTAGAAGGAGCATGACTTTGAATCGGAAAAATGATGGCGTGATCTGGGAGGCTGAGGAGGCCATAGTGGTGATCATGTTGGAGACAATCAAAAGGGTTGCAAAGAAATAAAATGTGGCATTCTGAAGGAAATGGCTTCTCTGGGATTCCTCCGTCAGCCTGGCTGCACATGGCTCTCATTCCGACCCCCATGTTGGTAGATCTCTCTGGATGCCTTGCTGGGGTGGGGGATTGGTACCCCCACAGCCCAGGCAGGAACTCTGCTAAGACCCAGAGGGTGGGGGGACCCAAGTGCCTTGAGAGGAGAGTGGGGGGCAAAAGAGTCTGGGGATCCTTGGAGCTTTCCCTTGTTCAGCCCACCTTATTTCATGCACCCCCCCCCCAAAGATCGCCCTTGTCCTTGCCTGCGTTTCTTCTTCTCCCAGGAACTGGGTGACGGGGAGAACCTTTTGCAAACTGGGGCCTGATCCTGGTCCACAGATTGCCAGGAGGTGAGGGGCAGGAATAATAGAATCATAGAATTGGAAGATACCCCTGGGGTCATCCAGTCCAACCCCATTCTGTCACGCAGGAAGACACATCCAAAACATCCCTGGCAAGTGGCAATGGCCATCCAGCCTCCATTAAAAAACCTCCACCAGAATATTATTCTTAATGCTTAGGAGGAATCTCTTTTCCTGCAGTTTCAATCTATTGCTCTGGGTCCTATTCTCTGGAGCAGCACAAAACAAGCTTGCTCCATCCTCAGTGTGACACCCCTTCAAATACATTAAACAGGGCTATCATATCCCCTTTAACCTCTTCTCCAGGCGAAACATACCCAGCTCCCTAAATCTCTCCTCATAAGGCATGGTTTCCAGGCCCTTCACCATTTTGGTCACCTTCCTCTGGACAGAGTCCAGCTTTTCAACATCCTTTTGGAATTGTGCCCAGAACTGGACACAGTATTATTCCAGGGGAGGGCACTGGGTCTCTGCCCCCTGGAGCCATCTTATGTGCTCAGCCCTAAACAGAGGTGGAGACCCCAGAAGTAGGTTTATTGATGCCTGAACATGGAGGGCATTGTGCTTTGCAAAGGGGGCAGGGTGGCATCCTATCCAGCTGTGGAGAAATGTTCCTGGGGAAGGGGGCATAGGGGGTCTCTCGGGGGAATAGGCCCTGGGAGGGCTCCTCACGCTAAATAGGAGGGCAGCTGGTGGGGGGGGGTGAGAGAGGAACAGTTCCCCCAACCTCTGGTTTTCTCCTGGGCCAACCTGGTGGGTATTTTAGGTTGGGTATCACTGGGGTAGCCTCTGGATGGAGCTGGAGATTGGATCCTTGCCACCCATTCCCCATTTCTGCAAAATTTCAAAACAGCTCTCTTCTTCTCCAGCCGAGGAGGAAGTGTGGTTTGTCTAGCTCTGGACCACAAATCTCTCCTTGAGAGCAATGTGTTACCGCATCCCCCCGTGACAGAGAAAACCCTTGCTTCTGAAAGAAAGAAAGAAAAATCAACGTTCATTACTATGTGATTACGCAATGTGACAAGCATAGAAAAAGAAAAGGAAGCCTTTGCACTCCCCAAAAGGCTGTGTCTGTGTCCCAAAGCTGTAGGGGGGGTGTGCGCTCTCACATGTGGCAACCCCAAGGCAAAGGACCAACAAGGCAGAGAAAAGAGGATCTGAGGGTGTGCACCTCCCCCCAAAAAGCTGTGGGCTGTCCAGTGGGTGGCATTTGTCGGGTGTGTACACAAAAGCCTTGGCCAAACAACCTCTTTTCACAAAGTCCCCTTGTGTTTTTCCTTTTTCTCCTTGTCTAGCAGAAAGATTTCATACAATCATAGAACTGTAAAGCTGGAAAGAACCCCAACGGCCATTTAGTCCAACCTCATTCTGCCATGCAGAGAATCAGAGAACCCTAGAGTTGGAAGAGAGCCCAAGGGCCTCTTCTTCTGCCATGCAGGAAATCACCTTCAAAGCATCCAATTGGACTGGGTGGCTCTTGGGAGTCTCTTCCACCTGTAGGAGTCTCGGGTCTTGTTCTCAGGTACACTGCTGCGGTGCAGAGAGGCTCCACGCTTGACCTTCCCTCTCCTGCCAAAGGGGGTTGGCATTAAGGAGGGCAGGTGACTGAGTGGGGTCTCCATTGCGGGTGGCAGAGAGAGACCCCCCTCCCTTGGTACTCCCCTGTGAATGGAGGGTCTCCCCTCTCCAATGGCATCACTAGAAGGGTGCGGACCACACCAGGAGACACCCTAAAAAGGGAGCATGGCCCCACTGCTCCATTCATCTGTTTCCCTTGAGAGTGCTTTAGGGGATGCTGGGAGTGGGGTGGACCTCAGTCGGAGGAGGAAGAGGGGACCCAGCACTCTTTCCCTTTTCAAAGGTCAACATTTCAAATTTTAATTCTACTTTTTTTTAACCAAACATCACAATTTAATCAAATGTTCACTATTTCTATGCGACTATGTTTTGGTTGTGCGTACGATACTGTAATCTGAAGGTATAATGTTTAGTTTTGCTAGTTGTCCATGTCACAACTATTAGCATGAAATTCAGGGGTGCTGTATGGGAATGAGGGTGCATGGAGCTTATCACACGGGGGACAATGGGAAGTCTAAATGGCGATTGACCCGTGATAATCCCGCAAATGTGCTCATGGACTTCATAGGACTTTGAGATGGAATGGGGTCAAAGTGCCATTGTCCTGAGAATAGCCAGGAGGCCAGAAAGGGCAGCCAGGCATTCCCTGGGTTTTGGGTTCATCCCGTTTGAAGGGTCTTTTCATGCCAATGGCACAATTTTCACGGGTCGATCACTGCTTAGGCTCCACATTTTCTGTGTGATCAACTCCTTGGAGTAACCTTCGTGCGGAAAAAGCAGGGCTCAGGGATTCTGGGGGGGAGGCGGTGCTGAGTTCTGAGGGTGGCAAGGTTGGCAGTTGTTGGCCCAAGGGAGTCCCATCATGGCTAGTCCCAGCTTCTGCCAGCCTAGAAGCCGGAGGGCATGCAAAGGCAAGCAGATAGAGAGGCAGCGCTTGGGGGGACGGGGGCAGCCGTGCTGCCAGAGAGAGAGGGGGCTGCTGGCTCGGGGGGGGGGCGCCCCCTACAGGCGGCCATGACTAGGGCTCCGGGAGGGAGGAGGGACCCACCACTGGGCGAGGCCAGCCCTAGCGACGCCCCCCTCCCCGGGGCCTGGTGGCCTGGGTCTCCTCCTCGAGAGTCAGGGCCTGGGCGGGGCCGGGGAGGCTCCTGCTCTTGGCTGCCGGGGGGCCTCCCTCCCGGGGCTCCAGCCGCCGCCCTTCCTTCCTTCCTTCCTTCCTTCCTTCCTTCCTTCGGTCGGTCGGTCGGGGAGAGGCCGGGCTGCCTGGGGCCAGCGCTGATGATGATGGGCCTCTTCCTCCGGAGCCCCCCCGGGCCTCCGCCGGCGCCCCCTTTGCCCTCGGAGGGCCCCCCCGTGAAGGCCAAGGGCCGGAGGCTGCGGCGCTTCCACTGGGAGCCCATCCCGGCCGAGAGGGTGCTGGGGCGCCGCAACCTCTGGACGGCGGAGTCCGGCAGCAGCAGGCGAGGCGGAGGGCCGCTGAGCCTGGACCTGGCCCTCCTGGAGGCCCTCTTCGGGCAGCCGGCGGCGGAGGGGCCAGCGGCCCTGGGCGGAGCAGGCGCCGCCGGAGGACAACAGGTCGGGCCCCGAGCCCCCCAGGAGCCCTCTGGCTTCCCCCCTTCTCTTCTCTCGGAGGAGGCCCGGAGAGGAGAGGCGGCAGCTAGCCATAGCCAGGGCTGATGAGGGTCAATGGGGCTCAGGCCCTCCTGCTGCCATGCTTCCAGGGTCCCTTCCTCCCGAGGCTGAGTTGGAAGCTGCTCTCAGCAGGGAAAGGAAGCTGGCTCCTCCTCCTCCTCCGCCGCCATCCAGGGATGCTTCAATCCGCGGATGCGGAGGGCCCACTGCTCTGGCTATTGCTGTTCCAAGCCAGTCTCGGGAGGAAGGGACCCACAAGCTTTGCTGGACTAACTTCTCCTTCTAGGCCCTTGGTGCGTGAGAATCCTTTTGGTATGGAAAGGAAGCCTACTGTACAAGGATTTGTCCTTTGAACTGACATCCTCGCCTACCAATGGCATAGATAGATAGATAGATAGATAGATAGATAGATATGTCTGTGCCTGGCTTCCTCTCCACCCAATGCATCTGAGGAAGGAGACTGAAGCCTAGGAAAGCTCCTGCTGCCAACCTCTTTCTTTCGTCTCAAAGGGGCTACAAGATCTCTCTACATACATTTTGCACTAATGTTACTTGTCAATCGTAATTCCCATATAGTACCACTGAATATCATGCCAATAGTTGGGACATAAGCAAGTAGCAGAACTAAAACGACACCTTCAGACTCTCCCCTGGGGTGGTCCATGCACCCCACCCCCCCTTAGTGAGACCACTAGTCGAATGGGAGGCTCTCCCTCAAAGGGAATCCCAATGTCAAGGGATTTCAAGGGAGCTTTAGCAGTCCTATGGCAAGCATCCTCTGAACCAGTCTTGCCAAGGACTTGCCCTTAGGGTCCCCATAAGGGGGAAATGACTTCAATGCGCACAACCACCACCCCTTAGTCCAGTACAGACAATTCTGACTGGCAGCAGCAGTGGGGGCCTGGCACCTGGGTGCTCTTTCAAGCCCACAGGAAGGTTTGGGGCTGCTGATGGGCCAACCTAGGTCCAGCTTCAGACCTGCTCCTTTGCATTCCCTCCTTACTCAGGTCTCCCTCCTGGAAGCCAAGAAAGTCCTGAACTTGGGCATCTTCCTGAAGCAGTTTAAGAGGTGAGCATCCCATACACACCTGAGGTGAAAGGGGGGGGGGGGAGGCCTTGGGCTGTTGTTTTGTGGGGCTGGGGGCAAAAGACCCCCCCCTCAGGCTCAGGAGGGTCCCCTGAATGCTTCCTAGGCCTGCTGGTGAAATTGTGGCCGATCTCCAGGCTGGAGAAGGTGCCTCTTATGGGGCAGAGAAGCTGCTGGAGCTGAAGAAGATGCTGCCGGACGCAGAAGAGGTGAGTTTCTGCAGGAGGGGAAGGGGGCACATGGGGGTGTGGGGCAACCATGGGCAAAGGTGTCAGTAGGTGAGTGCAGGGGGTGGGGACTGCACCAGGTGACACTGTAAAAGGGGTGACCCCAGTGCGAAACGGCCTGTGGCCTTCACCTGCCTCCCTTGAAAACCCTGGAGTCGGGGGGGAGAGTGAGGCTCAGCGGAGGAGACAGGAAAAGCAGTTCAGTTTGAAAATGTTTATTCTTTTACATTTTTCTTTAAAACCATCACATCTTCCCAAATGTTTGCTTTAGGGTATAAATACTGTAAATAAACAAATGAAATAATCTCCATGAACGCTGTGAAAGCCTAAATTGTGTTCAGGCTGGGCTTAAGATATTGTAATTTATAGATATAATTTTAAGTTTTGCAAGTTCCTTTATGTCACAAATGTTGCCGTTACAATCGGCGATATATGGGAATTAAGATTTATAGGTGGCATTGGCAGGGGGAAGTAATGAATGGGATGTATTTTAATTAGTATGTTATGTTTTATCTAATGTTGTGAGCCGCCTTGATCCTACAGGAAAGGCGGCATATAAATAAAACTTTATTATTATTATTATTAATAAATTGTTTATTTATTTACCGCTTTTCTTTGTAGATCAAGGCGTTGTACAGCATTTGAATAATGACCAATGTCATATTACAATACAAGCAAATTAAAAACAGTAATACACATTTCAATCCAATATAATTATCTAAAAACATGAATTCAGCAGTATTAAAAACATAAAATATATATAATACATAATCAATCAATTTGGGGGATACTTTTATTACAAGGAATTGGAAGGATAAGTTTGTTGGAAGAGGTAGGTTTTCAATGCCTTTTTAAAGGCTTCCACTGTTCCATTGAGGCGGATCTCTTCTGGAAGAGCATTCCAGAGCGTGGGCGCTACAGCCGTGGAAGCGCTTTGATGGGTAGTCGCCAACCTCACCTTGGGGTGTTCGAGTAATAATTTACCTGTTGTTCTGAGTGTGCGGGGAGGATTATGCAGGGAGAGGCATTCCCTCAAGTAACCCAGGTCCAAGCCATTTAGAGCTTTAAAAGTAATAACCAACACTTTGTATTGGGACCAGAAGCGAATTGAAGCCAGTGGAGAGATTTTAATACGGGTGTTATATGATCTGATCTAGTTGTCCCCGTAATCGATCTGGCTGCAGCATTTTGAATCAGCTGAAGCTTCCAAACCTGATAGAAGGGTAGCCCCATGTAGAGCGCATTACAGAAATCCAAGCGAGAGGTTACCAGTTCATGTACTACATTTTCTAGGTCCTTTCGCTCCAGACAGGGACATAGTTGGCATATCAGCCGAAGCTGGTACCAAGCACTCCTGGCCATCGCATCTACTTGAGATGATAACTGCAGAGATGGATCCAGGAGTACTCCCAAACTACGAACTGTGTCCTTTAGGGGAAGTTTAACCCCTAATCCAGGACAGGATGGCAAATTTCCCTGTCCGGATTCGGAGCACCTATCATGAGTACCTCTGTTTTCTCTGGATTCAGTCTGAGTTTGTTTTTCCTCATCCAGCCCATTACTGACCCCAGGCAGGCATTCAGAGGAGAGATGCTGTCCTTAGTCACTGTATCAGTCGGAGACATGGAGAGATAGATCTGGGTGTCATCAGCGTACTGATAACACCTCGCCTCATGGCTCCGGATGATCTCTCCCAGCGGCTTCATGTAAATGTTAAATAGCATGGGGGACAGAATAGCACCCTGAGAGATGCCCGATATAAGCTCTCTTTTATGAGAGCAGCTGTCCCCCAGCCTCACCATCTGGAACCTTCCCGAGAGATAGGACCGGAACCACTGGAGCGCAGTGCCTCCGATACCCAGTTCTCTCAGGCGTTCCAGAAGGATACCATGGTCGATGGTATCGAAGGCCGCTGAGATGTCCAAGAGCACCAACAGAGTTATATTACCCCTGTCAGTGGCCAGACAGAGGTCATCGACTAAGGCGACCATGGCAGTCTCAACTCCATAACCCATCCTGAAGCCAGTTTGAAATGGGTCAAGATAATCAGTTTCATCCAAGACCACTTGGAGCTGAAAGGCGACTGCCCTCTCAATCACCTTGCCCAAGAATGGTAATAAGGAGACCGGTCTATAGTTGCTCATAGATAGGGGATCGAGGGAAGGTTTCTTCAGAAGAGGCTTTACAATTGCCTGTTTCAGAGATGATGGAACTGTGCCTTCCCGAAGAGATGTATTTATTATTAGATGATAATAAATATTTATTATTATTATTATTATTATTAATGCAAAAAACATGACTGAGGCTGCTGTATGGTGTGGGATGGGAAGAGGAGGTCGATGGGGAGGTGACACCAGTCCTATTATTTTTTATTCTTTTTTATTTCATTCGTATGCCGCCTTTCTCCCAGAAGGGACCCAAGGTGGCTCACGGTGGCACCACTGGTGATGGGTGCTCTGGTGTGGGGCTCTTTCTCGTTCTACTGACCGTTTCCTCTGTGTCCACTTTGGCGGGAAGAAGCTCTGTCCCGATGGCTGGAAGGTGAGGAGGCTCTCTCACCCTGCATTAGAAGCCCTCATGGAGGGGGTGGGATAGATGACCCCTGGGGTATCCTTCCCCATCTCAGATTGCCTCTCTCCCTGGGAAGGTCAAAAGGCTGGAGGCCTTCCAAGGTGACCAGAGCCGCCTCTCGGAGCCAGAGATCTTTGCCCTCCTCCTCGTCCAGGTGCCCAGGTGAGTGGGGGGGGGCAGGGTTGGAGTCCAGGTAGCCCCCCTCCCAGTTTCTCTTGCACCTGAGCTGCCCCCCCTTCCTTCCTTGTCTCAGCTACGCCCGTCGCTTGGAGCTGCTAGTCCTCAAGGAGGAGTTTTTCCCGCAACTCAACAGCCTCCGGTCGGCCATCCAGATCCTGACAGAGGCAGCTCTGGGTATGTATGCATGTGTTGGGGGTGGGGGGGGAGTTGGGGGTCTTTTGCTAAGGACTCTTTTGAGGTGGTAGTCTGTACCCCCCAACTGCAGTACACGAGTGGGCACTTGAGAAGGGTCAAGGGTTTGACGGCTGCTAGGAAGCGAGTGTAGTCTAGAGGTTTGAGCGTTGGACTATGTCTTTGGAGATCAGGGTTTGAATCCAAACTCATCCAGGGAAACCCACTTTGGCCTCTCTGTGACTTGGGAAGTGGCAAGTCATGCCCTCTCAGCCTGATGGCAATTGCAAAGCCCCTCTGAAGAAACTTGCCAAGAAAACCCCATGGTAGGCTCACCTTAGGGTCATCATAAGTTGGAAGTGACTTAAAAGCACACAAGAGCAATAACAAAAATGTATGGAAGGGCCCAGCGCAGCTGCCTGTCTGCATTCACCCTTTGCTCCCCCCCCCCGTGTCTGTGGTCTGGGATTGGCTGCAAGGGGCATTTTGCCCCATCTCTTTCAGCGCAATGTGCCAGGCATATGATGCACCCACCCTTTCTGCCCCCTTGCATGCAGAACTTTTGGACTGTGAGGAGCTGCATGATCTTATCCGGCTAGTCCTGGAGGCAGGAAACTACATGAATGAGGTAACTGGGACACCCATGCAGGACGGCAATTGGGGTATCATCCTGTCCTGCCTATCCTCCGGTCTGGTTTGGGGGTGACCTCTTGACTCAGCCAGCTTGCAGAGCTGCTTGGCAAAGGGTCCTCCTCCTCCTCCTGCAGCCACTTTGTGACTTGGGAAGTGGCCATGCCCCTGTGCTGGGTAGTCCCCCAAAATTGTCACTCTAGACTGGTCATAGATTCATAGAGTTGGAAGAGACCACAACATTAGGAGGGACTTCCTGTCCAACTCCCTTCTGCCATGCAGGAACTCACAATCAAAGCATCCCCGACAGATGGCCATCCAGCCTCTGTTTAAAGACCTCCAAAGAAGGAGCCTCCACTACACTCCGAGGAAGAAGTGTGTCCCACTGTCAAACTGCTCTTACTGTCAGGAAGTTCCTCCTAATATTGATCTGGAATCTCTTTTCCTGGAAGTTGCATCCATTATTCCGTGTTCTAGTCTCTGGAGCAGCAGAAAACTCCTCCCTCCTCAATGTGACATCCCTTCCAATACTTAAAGAGGGCTATCATATCAGCTCTTAACCATCTCTTCTCCAGGCTAAACATACCCAGCTCCCTAAATCTCTCCTCATAAGGCATGGTTTCCTGACCCAGGCATGAGATCTCAATGGGTGGTCAAGGGTGTACTGCCCCTTTCTGGAGACCCAAGCCCTACAAGCCATTCACAGGGCCAGCTGCAAATGCTTGTCCTGCAAGCCCCAAGGGCAGGCGGGTGGACGAGCAGACAGAATAGCAAGACGGAAGGCTTATGCTTGCAGAGGATGCACATGGACATGTTCTGGACGGCAGTGGGCTTCCCTGGGGTCTGCCAACTTCTTCTCCTGTTCTTCCTCTTCCTCCCCAGGGAGGCTATGCAGGCTGTGCCCTGGGCTTTCGGGTGCCCTCGCTGCTCCGGCTGGCAGACACAAAAGCATGCCGGCCTGGTATGGACCTCCTCCACTTTGTAGCCTTGGTGAGTTTAGGGGAAGGGGAATGGGAATGGAAAAGATGCCCTGTGCCTGGCACGGGGGTGGGTGGGTAGGTGGATGGCAATACTTACTTAGTCTCTCCTGTGTTTGCCCTTTAGTGCCCGCTCCATTCCACTGAGAAACAACTCTTTACTGATGCTCCCCTCTTGTCCCAATTTCAGAACTAGTTGAACTCTCCCCTGCAGATACAGTAAATAAGGTTTCTGTAGGTAATCAGTAAGGTTTTTGTGGGTTTTTTGGGCTTTGTGGCCATGTTCCAGGAGAGTTTCTTCCTGACGTTTTGCCAGCATTTGTGGCTGGCATCTTCAGAGAATGCTTACCTGGAAAGGAGTTGGGTATATATATGGTGTGACCTAGGAAGGCAGGAGTGATTTGCCTGTGTCTTGTTCTGTTGCTAATGGCAGTCCTCAGGGTGGGAGGTTATGCAAAAGAGAAGCATGAGTGTCTGCTTGATTCGGGCTCATTGTCTGCTGGGAAATCCCTGACCCTGGGAAATTTCTCATTTGCATTTGTTGAGTCTTTATCTTGCTATCTTTCAGGACTGGCAGCCAAACCTTGTTTACTTTTGGGGTTTCCTCTTTCCTGTTGAAATTGCCCAGGTGTTTGTGGATTTCAATGGCTTCCCTATGCATCCTGACATGGTAGTTGTTGGCATGGTCCAGGATTTCAGTGTTTTCAAACAGCATTTTATGCCCAGGATTTGGAGCCTTTGACTCCAAATCAGTAAGGTGTTTATTTCTGCAGTCATGGAGGAACAAAAATGGCTAGTAAGACATATTTTGACGTAATTAAAAAGCGAGGGCACATACATCAATTAAAAACATTAGCTCCAACCCACAAAATTGGTGGGCTTAAACATTTCACGTTTCTCAAAACAGTTGGTTCTTTAGTTGTTTTTTCCTTCTTTCTCAGGGAAGCTTTGCCTAGTTGTGCTAATAGCCATAGTAGGTGATAACAGAGGCTTTCAAAAGCCTTTGGAAGCCGCAAAGGAAAAACACTCATGCACAATCCTTTAGCAGGCATTCAACAGACCCAATTGATACAAGCACAGTCACAGAGTAGCTTACAGTTAGCCCTTACTTTAGTAAATACAAGCCTTAAGCCCCAATCAGAGTTAAGCAAAATCCAAGTCAGGTAATGGCACCCAGAGTCAAGACACACAGTCCAGGTCAAGCACAGCATTCAGGACCATGATGGGGAGCCAGATAGGTCAGGAAATCTCCAATCACTCCTGGAGGGCAGGGCTGGGGATTTATTGATCAGCAGCTCAACACACCTGCTGCTTAGTTACTTGCTGTTACCTCTAAATCCTCCTCAAGCCCTTTTTTGTTGTCTTTGCTTGATGAAGGAAGGTAGGGGTAAGTTGTCTCCTTCTGTCTGAATGGGCAGCAGGACTTTCTGCAACAGCTGGTCCTGCAACCTGGTCTGCCTCTGAAATTTGTGGCTCTGGAACCTCCTCCTCCTCTCTTTCAGCACCAGATCCCAAAAGGTCAATGGCTTCAGTCTCTGAATCAGAGTCCATTTCCATGTTCTGGAAGCAGGGCATGATAGCTTGTGCCTTGCCCTGTCTTGCCACCGTTCTCTGCCCTCCCTGTTAGCCAGATAGCCTGGCTGAGGATCTGTGTGGTAGGGATCCCAAAGGGAATCTGACTCCCCTCACTGTGAACCCACACTCCTTCCAAGGCTACACTCTGGCCCTAAGATTCCTCCACTGGAGGACCAGAGAAGATGTCCAGGCAAGAGGCGTCTGGGCCAGTATGTGGCAGAACAGGGCTTGACCGGTGTCTCTCGCTCCTCGCCTCCTCTGCCCTCATTGTGTGAATGTGAAAGGCTGGGTGGTGGAGGTCAAAGGGTGACTGAGGCCACTCTGGCTTTCTCCTTCTCCCTGCAGGAGGCTGAGAGAAAGGACCCGTCTCTCCTCCATTTTCCAAGAAAACTCCAGCACGTTGGGCCAGCGTCGCGGTAAGTGAGGTGGCTGGTGGTGCCGGGACCCTTTCCAAGGCTGAGAACTCCCTTGGACCGCTGGTCTCCACAGATGCTGACCACAGCTCCTCCTGCCTTCCTGCCTGCAGTGGCCCATCTGGGCTGGTGGCTTCCTGCTCATTCTCATGAGGGGCCACAACCGGTCCTGGGTGGAGGTCCTGCTGGCACAGATGGACATTCAGTGGTGGAAGGTTGGGCAGTGGGCTGGTTCTTGATTATTGTCCCCACCAGAGTCTCTGGGCTTCTTCCTTCCAGGATTGTGGACACAGAGCTGCTGGTGGAGTTACGGAACTTGGGGGAGCGCCTGCAAGGGGCCCGTGGGGAGCTCCGGACCCTTGGTTGGGAGAGCCAAATGGGGCCCTTCCTAGAAGTGGCCAAGGCGGAGCTGGGGGCAGCGAGGACATCCTGGGAGGGTCTGTGCCAGGCCACAGCCACCCTGGCTGACTTCCTCTGTGAGGAACCCCAGAGCTTCAGGTTGCCTGACACCTGTGGCGTCTTCCAGACCTTTGCGGAGAGTTTCCTAGCGGCCGTTCAGGTAACCAGGACTCGGAAGTGTGTCGCGGGGAATGTGGCCACAGGAGAGGGAGGGTCTGGAGCCCCTCCTCTCACTCCCTACACCCAGGGTGACTGGGTGTCCTCCTTTCCCAGGACATGCCCTACATTTCGACCTTCTGTCCTGGAGGAATTCCAAAAGGTCCTCCATTTTGAGCACGACCAAGAAGCATGATTTACATTTATATTAGTATTTTCAACTTTTATTTTGTAATGTCCTATATTTTTTCTTGAGTGTCCTACATTTTACGGTGCCTTGCCCTCCTTTTTGGCTAAGACATGTGATCATCACCCTGCCCGCACCCCCATTTACTGCGCTGACAGCTGCGGTTGGGGTGCTATGGGTGAGCCCCAGGCAGAGTGACCCCACGAATCCCTAGGAGAATTGTTGGGGGTCAACACACCAGTGAATGTTGTGCGTCAAGTGGCCTTGCTCTTATTGGAAGATTTTTGCATTGTCTCCCCCCCTTTGATAGATAGGGTTTTCCTGTATGCAAACTGCTCTCGCTCTCTCTCTCATTCAAACTAACCATATGACTTAGGTCACTCCTGTTTTGGGAATAACAAACATTCTCTCTCAATGGTTTTTTGTGGGGCTTTTGGGCCGTGTGGCCATATTCTAGAAGAGTTTCTTCCTGACGTTTCGCCAGCATCTGTGGCTGGCATCTTCAGAGAATGCTTGCCTGGAAAGGAGTTGGATATATATATTGTGTGACTCTCTCTCAAGATTTTCAACTGAACTGTTGCTCCTCCATCTTCCTCCTTTTTCAGCTTACTTTGGAAAGATGGTGAGATAAAGATTTCTTTCACTGGAACTATTCACTAGCTAGATTAGCATATAGCCTCTGTGTGTAAATATAGATTAAAGCCATTAGTAAACTTACGTTAGAACTACAAGCTACTTGTGTTGTTTTTGGAGTCAGTTCTTAGGGAAGCATAGTTAGACAAAGGCACATTTTTGCTACTTTGATGATTTAAAGCTAGACCCTAACAGGCTTGACTTTGATATTTTTGATATTTAAATATTTTTGTTTCCTTATTAAATGCTGAAGCCTTAGGAAACTTAAATTACTCTACAGCTATATGTGCAATTGGTGGCAAGAGGGCCAATGGCCAAAGCATCCCAGACAATTTTGAGAGGCCCCAGCACTTACTGGCGTACGCAAGTGCCACCTCTTGCTCCGTCTTTGCAGGATCTCACAATTGGCATGGCTGGCTCAGGGTCCTGGCCTTCCCCGCCACATCCTCAGTTCTTGCTCCCAACTGACCAGCTTGCTGTCTTCCTCCCCAGGAGAACCGGGCCCAGGAGGCAGCTGCACGCAGACAGCGGGAGCGCCAGGAGAAGCACAAGCGGCGCTCCATTGCCACCTGCTCCATGCGCGACCCCGGCTTGGAGGACGTGGAGCTGGATGCCCTCTTCCACCGTGACCCCTTTTGCTCTGGACAGCGTGGACGGACTCTGCGGGGCCCACACCGCATCAAGAGCCCCCCCGCCAGGGAGCGCACTCCCCCGCAGCCCCTCAGCCGGCGCCACACACTCGCCGTCCTGCACTCCCCACATCCAGAAGACGCACCCAGCCACCTTCCATTTCAGATAGAGACCATCCCCAGAGCCCCAATCCTGACTGAGGCTGCCCTCAACACCCCACTCCAGGCGGGGGCCACTCCTGACCTTCTCCCCTTGGCCACCCCCAGCCACGGGGGCAAGAAAGCCAGGCTTTTTGGAGAGGGGCTTGTTACATCCATTTTGGAGTCCCCTCCGGCCACGTCCGTGCCTCTCACCACCCCCTTGCCTCCATCTGAAGTCTCTATGTCCCCAGGGGGCCCTGTCAAATTCCGCCTCTCCAGCCTTTTCTCCTCCAAGAAGACCCTTCCGGAGAGGACAGAGTACCCCATCTCCACCCAGGCCTCCCCCAAGGACACCTCAGCCCTGGTGGGCTTTTTCTGCCGCCTCAGCCTTGGCGAAAAGTCCCGCCGCCCCTCCCAGTCCTGAGCCTCTGACAGGGAAGCCCACCCACCCACTCATTCCTAAACATTTTTGGCCAAGGGTCGAACACACCCCAATTTGGGCTTTCCAGCTCCAACCTTTGATTAGTATGCGCTGGTGCCCTTCTGTTGGGGGGGTTGGATGACCTCACTTGTACCCTTTATGCAGCCCCCTTTCCCCGTACGTTCGGCACTAGATATATATGGCCTTTGGGGCCATTTTTAGCCTCTTCCTCCCACTTCTTTCTGTTTCCCTCCCTGCCCATTTTTAAAACTTGTGTTGTTCATTCTTAATAAACCTTTCTGGAGACACTTCTTGTCTGCTTGAGGTTTTGGAAGGTCACCTGGATGGAGTGCGGATGTTGCCGGTGGATGGGGGGGAATTGTGAGAAGTGGGGATTCCCCCCAAAGACTTCACTGCCATGATGCTCGGGGTGAAAGGCAGTGGCGTCACTAGGTTGGCATCACCCAGTACGACAACCGATGGTGTCGGCATCCCTTGACCTCCTCTGATACTACACCATGCAGGATCCTTAGTCATGATTTCTATGTACTAACATTACTCCTAAGTTGTAATTGCCTTATATCACTGAATGTCATGGCAATAGGTGTGGCGTAAACAACTAGCAAAATTATACCTTTAAATTACAATATCACACAACCTAAATGGATTTACATGTACATTGTTTCAGGTGGTTAAAGTGAAAATTTGGTAATGTGATTTTAAAAGAAGAAAAGAAAGAAAAATGGAAAAGCATAAAAGAAACTAATTTTCAAACACTCGGGGCCTTTCTTTTCTCATCCTGTCTCTTAAGCATTTTAAAGGGATGCAGGTGAACCCCACAGCCCAAAAGGCAGATATCTGGGGAGCAGTGGGCACACCCCCCTTCAAGTGTCCCCTGGTGTGGTCTGCATCCTCCGCATCTCCCTTGCGATGCCCCTAGTTAGAGGTGGCATCTCCTTTTGG
Source organism: Sceloporus undulatus (assembly GCF_019175285.1). Taxonomy (NCBI): domain Eukaryota; kingdom Metazoa; phylum Chordata; class Lepidosauria; order Squamata; family Phrynosomatidae; genus Sceloporus; species Sceloporus undulatus. The sequence goes on along the minus strand of NC_056524.1, from coordinate 1,811,695 downwards.
TACAAAGTGTGGGCAGCTCAGGTTTCCTAAGGTTTCAGCCTTGGATTAGGAAACAAAAATATTTAAACATCCAATATTTTTAACACCCAAACCATCAAAGCCAAGTCGGTTAGGGTCTAGCTTTATATCAGCAGAGTAGCAGAAACGTGTCCTTGTCCGGAAGTGCTTCTCTAAGGACGGATACTGCCTCAAAAGCAACAAGCACAAGTAGCTTGCAGGTCAAGCAAAAGTTTACTAATGGTTTGAATCTACATATGCATCAATGCTATGGTCTAACATTGGCTAATGGATATTTTGGGTAGAAGAAGAAGTTTTTATCTCATCATCTTTAAAAAAAAACAAGTTGAGAGAGAAGGAAGATGGGGGACCAGGCAGAAGAAGCAAAGGGAGACTCTCTTTGTGTGAGAGAAGCTTCCTAAAAGAAGTGAGCTGAATCATACGGTTTGTTTATTGGGCTACAAAGGTATTTTTACCCTGTGGTTTAGTAGAAGCAAATGGGATGTTTGCATGCAGGAAATCCTATCTGAGGAAGGGGAGAGTGAATGCTGAGATCTTCCAACACAAAGCATCCCTTGCCTGCCATTCCCCTTGCTGCTTTGTTTGCCCCATCCTGGCCAGGCCTGGCCTCTGTGGCCTCCCCTCACCCACTCACTCCTCCAGAACTGGACAAACAGGATCTGCCAGGAGGAATGGCTCTGCATGCCCAGCTGCCCAGGAGAGACCAGGCTTGCTGTGGCTTCCAGGCCAGGATGTGGGTACAGTGGTGCCAGAGGGATACTTGGGGGGCATTTGAGGCCACCTCCTTGAATGCAGGACACCCATGGCGTCCAAGTGCACTTCCAAGCCCTAGACCTGCATCACCTGGGCTTAACAGGTCCAAAACCACCTTTTGGACCATGCCTGGAAACCAACTGGCAGCCAGTGGAGCTGTTGCAACTTGGGAGTTGTGGGGGGGGGGGGGGGGCTTGGTTGGTGTTCTGGCTGCGGCATTTTAAACCCACAGAAGTTTCCAAATGAGTGATTCTGCAAGTACGCCAGCAAGCACCTTCCATACCCTGGGATGCAGTCCATCTGGCCCTGCAGAGTGTGGTGCAGCCTCCTTCTCTGGAGGCCTTTAAGCAGAGGCTGGATGGCCATCTGTCCGGAGTGCTTGGATTGTGAGTTCCTGCATGGCAGCAGAAGAAGGGGCTTGGACTGGATCAGGGCCCTTCTTGGGGTCTTTTCCAACTCTATGATTCTATGACTTCATTTAGGCTAACTAGGTGATTCTGGACTAACTCTTTAATCAATCCCTTGCCAAGGTCTCTGCCTCTCCATGGAAACCCACAGTCCTCTCTTGGGCTGGGGAAGCCCAAGCTTTTTCATTGTGGTTGCTAGCCTTCTGTCATCCTTGCTGAGCAGCGCTGGCTCCAGCGAATAGGGCCCAGGGCAATGGAGGCAAGAAGCCCAGCTAAAGAGAGTCCAGCTCAGCATTAGGAGGACTTTCATGCGAAGAGGCCTTGAAGAGTGGGACACATTTCCCTCGGAGAGCAGTGGAGTCTCCTTCTTTGGATGGCCCTCTCTTCATGGGGAGGCCTTGAGATGGCCTGCATGGCAGAAGAAGGGCCTTGGACTGGATCAGGGCCCTTCTTGGGGTCTCTTCCAACTCGAGGATCCTAGGATTCTAGGGCGGCCCTAGCATGGGTTTTTCTTGGCAAGCTTTGTTCAGAGGGGGTTTGCCATGGCCACCCCTGAGGCTGAGAGAGAGTGACTTGTGACGCGCCTTTTGGAGGAGTTTGCGGAGCAGCGGCGGCGGCGGCGGCGCCCTCCTTCCTGTCTTCCCTCTCTCCCTCCCTCTTGATGTGGCTGGACTGCATCTCCCAGCATTCCTCTCCTGGGCAGGGGCTGATGGGAGCTGCCTGGTCCAACACCCCCCCCCCCCCTTTTTCCCGGGAGAGGGGGCCCGTGGCGGCGGAGGCCCCCGCCGCGCCTCCGGGGGGGGTGAGTCCCGGGGGGCCGGGGGGGGGGGCTGGCAGCCTGGGCGGCGGAGCATCCTTCCCTGGCAGCTGGTACCCCTCGGGTACCTTGTGCGAGGCTGCAGTTGCCATGGCAACCCTGCCCTCGCCCTTTCTTCCCCCATCCCTTCCTCCTTGGCTGAGTCGGAAAGGAGGCTCCCTCCCTCTCGGGCACTGCGGACGGAGGCCCCCTCCTTCCAAGCCCTGCTGCCGCAGCAGCTCCGTCGCGGGCGAAACCATTGCCAGGCCGGGGGGGGAAGGGGCGGGGAGGGCGGCCTCCCTCTCAGGGCAGCCGGGGATCGAGCCCAACGGGGGGCTTCGGAGGAAGGGGCCTGGAAGGGGGGCTCTGAGGAAGCCAAGCCCCCGGGGCCACAATCCGAGGGGCTTCTGGGCCAAGGCCGTGTCCCTCCCCCCCCCCCCTCCGGGGCTCCGCAGTGGTTCCTTCCGGCCCCACAGCAGCCAAAGCGGCGGCAAAGGCGGCGGCAGCAGCAGCAGCAGCAGCAGCGAAGGGGGAGGATGCGGTGATCCGGGGCCCAGGCAGCCCCCGCCGCCCGCTGCAGCAGCCTCTCCTCCTCCTCCGGGGACGGGATGAGGGACCCCCAGGCACCCGCCCGGATGGGACCCCCGGCCCCGGTGAGTCTCCCTGGCCAGCCCCCGGCAGCAGGACTCAAGGGGGAGGCCCTGACCCCTCCCTCCCGAAAGAGGATGAGGATCCGGGGGGGGGCAGGGGAGGGGGCCTCGCCCAATCCCCCTCCCCCCAGAATCCGGCCCAGCTGCCTGGCACAACGCTTTGCCCTCCGCCTTTGGCTCCTCTGCCCTGCCCAGCTGCCTGGCCCACCTTGCCCGCCTCCACCGGGCGGCTTCTCTGCTTTGCCTTCTTCCCTTGGCTGCTCTGCCCTGCCCAGCTGCCTGGCACAGCTCTGCTTGCTCTGCCTCCCTTGCCCTTTTTTCTCTCTCTTGTCCAGCTGCATGGCACCCCATTGCCCTCCTTGCCCCCACCCCCATTGGCTTCTCTGCTTTGCCTGGCACTGCTCTGCCCTGCCCTGCCCAGCTGCCTGGCATCCCACTGCCTGCCTCTCCCTGGGCTCTCAGCCTGGCACAGCTCTGCCTTCCTTTGCCTTCCTTGCCCAGCTGCCTGCCCCTTCCCTGGGCTCCTTTGCCCTGCCCCTCTCCTCCCTCCCTCCCTCCTCCCGGGCTCCTTCCTGGGCCCCGCCCCGCGCTGCCTTCCTTCTGGGGAAGGAGAGGAGGAGGAGGCGGCGGCGGCGGGGGGGCAGGACAGGACGGAGCCCGGGGGGCACCCGGAAGGGCAGACCCCGACCCAGCCGGCCTCGTCGCCCAGGGCTGGCCCCAGGGAGGGTGAGGCCCACTGCCCGGGTCCCGGCTGGACTGGAGGGCCGGTGGGGCGGGGCGGGAGGCCTTAGGCTGGGCTCCGGACAGGCCAGGGCAGGGTTGGCTGGGCAGCCGACAGCCGGGCAGCCCCGGGCACGACCCCTTCTCGGCTGCCAGGCGCCTGGCAGACTCTCCAGCGCCCGCTTGGCAGAGAAGGAAGCCAGGAGGGAGGGCGGCGGAGCGGCCCGGCAGGAGAAGCTGCCCACGCTGCATGGCACCCCCTTGGCATATCTGGTGCAAACTCCCTGGCACTCCCTTGGCACTTGCGGTGCATGCTGCTTGGCACCCCCATGGCACATACAGCGCGTACCTCCTGGCATCCCCTTGGCATTTGTGGTGCACAATACCTGGCACTCCCTAGGCATTTATGGTGCATGCTGCCTGGCACCCCCTTGGCACATGCAATGCATATGCCCTGGCACCCCCTTGGTACATGTGGTGCATACTGCCTCACACAACTTTGGCACATGTGGGGCACGCTTCTTGGCAACCTCTTGGCACATGCAGTGCATATGCCCTGGCACCCCTTTGGCACACGCAGTGCACACTGTCTGGTACCCCCTTGGCACATGTGGGACACACTGCCTATCATATGCACTGCACACTGCCTGGCACCCCCTTGCTTGTCAGTTAAGGGGTATGGATGGTGTTGTGTCAGCATCTGCTGTGCATTTATGGAGGAGTATGCCAAGTGGTCAGAAGGGTTGGTGAGAGGAGCGGTCAGCAATGGGGAGGGGGTGAGGATAGGTGGGTTGGATGGACCAGTGCCCAAAGGATGCCACCCCTCTGGCTGAGCTGTGTGGGCTTTCTCTTCTCTCTCTCTCTCTCTTCTCCCCTTTCCTCCATCTCTGACAGGCCTGAGGCAGAGGGTGCTGTCACCAGCACCGCCGTTCAGGGGGCCAGCACCAGCATCACCCACCCGGCACCATGGCAAAGCGGGAGTCCAGTTCCAGCCCGGTGGTGCGGCAGATCGACAAGCAGTTCCTGGTGTGCAGCATCTGCCTGGACCGCTACCACAACCCCAAGGTGCTGCCCTGTCTCCACACCTTCTGCGAGAGGTGAGAGCAGCCGTGGGTCAGTGGTCAGCGCTGGGAGAGGGACGGCAAGGGGTGCGTGGCCTGGCTGCAGCCCCTCTTCCCAGGAGGCCCAGCCTTTTACTGGTCATCTGGCCTTGCAGGGAAAGGGCAGCCTTCCTTGCCTGTCCATTGGTCCATCTGTTTGCCTGGGGTCAGGTAGCTGGTCTCTGGGGCTTGGCTTTGTTGGTGGCAGTGTTGCCAGGGCTGTGTGGGTTTTTGTGTCTCAAGTGCCCAAAATAACCGGGTTGGCTTTGGGTGCCATGAGCCTTGCTTGGGCATGTATATGTGGTATTTACAGCTCAGTCTCAGGCAGCAAAACGTAGTGGGTCAGCTCGAGAGCATCCAGTTTGTGTGTTGTGTGTTGTATCTCTGCAGGTGCTGGCAGGCTGTGGGCAGCATGCCGTTAAGAGATGGGCAACAGCGGGATGTGGCACTAAGGACAACATCACACCGCATTGTTAAAGTGCTATTATTCCACTTTTAATTGCTATGGCTGGCTCCTGTGGCATCCTGGGATTTGCAGTTTCGGAAAGGTCATATATAGAAGTCTCACTCAGAGAGCTCTTGGACTTCTCTAAACTACAAATCCCATAGTTCCACAGGAGGCAGCCATAGCCATTAAAGGCAAATAACAGTGCTACAGCAGTGTATTGTGCTATCGACCTATGTGTACACAGCGACTTTTGTGATTGCAAGCATAGCAGTTGTTGGCAAAAGAAATGCAGTTGTACATGCAAAAGGTGTGATTGCTGTAGCGCATTAAAGTATGCAGTGTGGTGTGTAAACACACATTGTCCCAGGTATGTTGCACTAAGCTGGTACTCTGGATAGATAGATGTTTACACTATGCCAAAGCAATTTAAGATCTCCACCTCTTTTCCCCACTCCTCCTCGTCCTTGTTGTTGTTTGCTTCCAAGTCATTTCCGACTTATAGTGACCCTAAGGTGAACCTATCACAGGGTTTTATTGGCACGTTTCTTCAGAAAGGGGTCTGGCATTGCCATCCTTTGTGGCTGAGGGAATGTGACTTGCCCAAGGTCATGCAGTGGGTTTCCATGGCTGAGACGGGATTCGAACCCTGGTCTCCTAGTGTCCTAGTTCAACGCTCAAACCACATTGGTCCTCCACTCATGATTTAAGTGTGTATTTGGGCCTGGCAAGGGTGGGACTAGGTGACCCTTGAGGTGCCTTCCATCTCTTATGGTTCTATGAGGACTAGAAGAAAGGGGTCTGAGATTTTCAGGGTCCCATAAAAACTGTGCTGTTCTGCTTTAAGAGTTGTATGCTGGAGCCTTTCAATTGGGTGCAGAAATAGCTTGACTTGTGGTTTGCATTGCTCTCTCCTTGAGGCCTCTGCACAGACTTTGGAAACCTAATTAAATGGATTTCAAGTTACTGCCCACAGTAAGCAAGTCAGCCTTGGGAGCAGGAGGGATGGAGGCCTAATACAAGGCTAGAACCAGATTTTATTAATTGATCTGTCTGATTCAAGAGTTTCTGTGCTGGCTGCCAGAACGTAGTCCTTTCCAAGCCAGGTGTGCAGTCAATACAAAAAAGAGTTTAAAATAGCTTAAATAGTAAAATTGAGGAGGCTAGAAAACTGCAGCACCAAAGGCTTAAAATGATTTAACACACATAAAGCTGACTAGAGTCCAAAACACACTGCCAGAGAGCTCTGGGGCCACAATAAGCTAGACAGTAATTCCCAGGATTCCCTACCACTGAACCAGGGCAGTGAAAGCGGTCTCAATCTGGATTATTTCTGCAGTGCGTTTTGGACCTGAGAACTCTACCTTTTTAAATTAAAGGTAGATGGCAATTGACATCTTTATGGACCTATCTAGAAGGCAAAAAGGGAGGGAACCCAAGCTACGTTGGGACACCATGGAAAAGGCTCCGTCTTTCATATTGGCCGGTCTGAACAATCCTGTCGCCTGGCCTGTGGGGAAGGGGGTCTCTGCAGCCCATCTTAGCACAGATTTGTTGTATGGGTGCAAGTGGTCCTTCAAGCAACTTGGATCCCAGGCCCTCCAGCACTTTCAAGGTCAATGCCCGTGCTTTGAATTGGGCTCAGAACCGAGTAGGCAGCTGGTGCAGCGGATGCAGAAGTGGCATCATGGGTTCTCAACACTTGTCCCCCACAAGCATCCTGGCAACTGCATTTTGCACTGGAGGACGCTTCTGAGCTGTTATCAAAGGCAGCTCCACAAAGAGCATATTACAGTAGTCTAGTCCAGAAGCATCCTGGCATGAGCAGCCGAGACACATTCTGCTGCATCCTGGTTGGATCACATCTGAGGACTCCATCCGAGTGGATGGGAGGATCTCTTCTGTCTCTCATAGAGAGGTCTGACCCCAGGAGGAGACGTACGGGCGGTTTATTTTTATTTTGCCTCTTTGGAAGAGCAGTGCTGCCTAACATTGGTTCATAGAGTTGGAAGAGACCCCAAGGACCATCCAGCCCAACCCTATTCCGCTATGCAGGAAAACACCATCATCCAAGCAGTCCAGGAAGATGGCCATCCAGCCTCTCTTTAAAAACCTGCAAAGGAGGAGATTCCACCACTTTCCAAGGCAGCATCGTCCACTGTCAAACAGCTCTTACTGTCAGGAAGTTCCTCCTAATGTTTAGGTAGAATCTCTTTTCTTGTAACTTGAATCCATTGCTGGAGTTGGAAGAGACCACTAGAGTCAACCCCATTCTGCCATGCAGGAACTCACAATCAAAGCACCTCCATCACTTTCCAAGACAGTGCCTTCTCTTACTGTCAGAAAGTTCCTCCTAATGTTAAGGTGGAATCTCTTTGCCTGCATTTTGCATCCACTGTTCTGTGTCCTAGTCTCTGGAGCAGCAGAAAACAAGCTGGCTCCCTCCTCAATATGATACCCCTTCAAATATTGAAATAGAGCTATCATGTCACCTCTTAAACTTCTCTTCTTCAGGCTAAACATCCCCAGCTCCCCAAGTCTTTCCTCATAGGGCTTTATGGTTTCCAGACCCTTCACCATTTTGGTTGCTCTCCCTTCCATCCAGACCAGTCCTTTTCCCTGCCCATAAGTCCATTCAGCTGGAACCTTGGCTTCTGTCTTCATCCATACTAAAAGAGTGCCTTTCTAGGCCAAATTCACAGTTTGGGCTGCAGTCTCTCCTTGCTGCCTTTCCCAGGAAGCTCCCAGTCAGGGGAAATGGAGAACACAGCCACTCTTTGCCACTTTGTCTTGTCATCAGCATCTTGTACAGATTTCTTCTTAGCTTTCATAGGTCAGGTTACAGCCATCAGGAGAGCATAGTCACCTCTAAGTTGAAGTCATTACAACATCCTTTGCCATAAGACCTGTACCATGTGTCACACCCACGCACTATTTCCCCCCTCCTGTGTGACTTTTAATACCTTTGCCTGATGAAGAAGTCAGTGGAGCTTCAAAAGATTGCAACATGTATTTTGTGCATTTTGATTGGCCCAATAAATGTATGACTGTTTTGTGGATTTTGGATGATATTGTACTGTGCTATATGGTCAACATAGCTACTCCTGGATATATACCACCTTCCTATGTCATCCTTTGAGGCATGAAACCTCTCTCCTCAGAAGTTGCTGACACAGCCTGACGCCACCCTTTGGGTCTTGGTTCTTGGTAGCTACAGAGCCTGGCTATCCCCTTTCTTTCAGCCTTTGGATCCTGATCCTCTTACTTCTCCCGCCTCCCTACTGCTTTGTTTGTCTGGAGTGGAAAGCATTTGATACTCCATAGAATCATAGATTTGGAAGAGACCACAAGGGCCATCCAACCCCCCCCCCTTCTGCCATGCAGGAACTCACAATCAAAGCATCCCTGACAGATGGCCATACTGCCTCTGTTTAAAGACCTCTAAGGAAGGAGACTCCACCACAATCTCTGAAGAAGGAGTGTGTTTCACTGTTGAACAGCCCTTACTGTCACTAAGTTCTTCCCAATGTTGAGCTGGAATCTCTTTTCCTGGAGCTTGTATCCATTGCTCCATTGGGTCCTGTTCTCTGGAGCAGCAGAAAATAAGTTAGCTCCCTCCTCAGTATGACATCCCTTCAAGTATTTAAACAGGGCTCTCATATCACCTCTTAACCTTCTCTTCTCCAGGCTAAACATCCCCAGATCCCTGAGTTGTTCCTCACAGGGCTTCATGGTTTCCAGACACTTCACCATTTTAGTCACCCTCCTTTGGACACACTCCAGTTTCTCAACATCTTTTAAAATTGTGATGCCCAGACCTGGACATAATATTCCAAGTTCCAGAGCAGAATAGAGCAGAATATAGTGGCACTATTACTTTTCTTGAGCTAGACACTATACTTCTATTGATGCAGCCTAGAATCGCATTGGCTTTGTTAGCTGCCACATCACACTGTTGACTCATTTTATATTTGTGGTCTACTTGGACTCCTAGATCCCTTTCACACGTAGAAGTCTCTTGTTCAGCCAGGTGTCCCCCATGATCCTATATCTATGCATTTCATTTTTTCTGCCTTACATTTCTCCGTGTTGAATTTCATTTTGTTCGCTTTGGCCCAGCTTTCTAGTCTATTAAGGTCATTTTGAATTTTGATCCTGCCCTTTGGAGTATTAGCTACTCCTCCTAATTTGGTGTCATCTGCAAATTTGATAAGCATGCCTTCTATTCCTTCACCCTCCATGGTACTTTGCTGTCGTTGCTCTTGAATGCAGGCGAGTAATGGTGTTTGTCCTGTTTGCTGCCGCCTCATGCCAGAGCTCACATCTAGCCTAATTTGTCACTTGGACATCTGATTTTTTTCCAGAAAATTTCTGGGGATAAGCAGCTTAAAAGTCGCCACCCCATTCCTACTCCTAAGTAAGAATGCTGTGGGTACAGAGGCCAAGCATGGATCCTGTAGGATACGCACTTTAAAACTCTTCCTCACGTTGCTCTGAGGTTGGCTATTATTGCCCCTGGTGGGTTGGCAGGAATGCCCACCAAGACTGGCTGACTATGGCAAGAAGGGGGTTCCTCCAGAATGAATTCTAGGGAGATTCAGCCACACCTTCTCACAAAGAGCTTTGGTTCATTTGCAGGGACATGGCCAAAACAGTGGAGAGGTTGGGCTGGAGCTACACTAGGGCTGCTGGTGGCCTGGCTTCTTTGGACTCCAAGCCCTACTTGTCTAGCATTGGCCATGAAAGTGGCAGCTGTTTTCTTGCTCTCCAGCCATGGAAGTGCTAATTGGGCATCTGCCTTATGCCTGAAAGGCAGGCAACCTTGGAAGACTGCACCAGTCTTTCTAGATTTAAGCCAGCATGGCATAACACACTGGACCATGACTCTGGAGACCAGGATTCAATTCCAAGCTTGGCCATGAAACTCGCTGGGTGACTTTGGGCAAGTCGCACTCACCCAGCTTCAGGGGAAGGCAATGGCAAATCTCTTCTGAAAAAGATTTTGCCATGAAACCCCCATAACAGGTTTGCCTTAGGGTTGCCATAACTTGGAAATGATTTGAAGGCACCCAACAACAACAAAATTCCAGCCTGGAGATGGGACTGCAGCTGTGTCCTGTGCATGGTTATTATTAGTGGTTTGGGAGAGAAGAGTGTCTCAGATTGACAGTACCTTCTACTGTTCTTACCTTCTTCATACATTTTAAGCCTAACCATGCTCTGCCTTCCTGGAGTGGTTGGCATAGGATGCAAGGAGCACATTCCCTGTGAAAGGAACAGGACTCTTTCACAGCTTGAAAAGAAGCCAGGAGGGTGAACCACATGGGATGCTGGAAGTGGGAATATGTGGTGTGTGGGTGACCACAGGACAGGCTGCCAGGAAAGGGGTCTCTGTGTTGTGTTGTGTGGCAAAAATTAATTCCCTGAACGCACAAGTAAACATGAGTCTCAAGCGTTTTGGTCCCGCTGTGGGTATTTCTCCAGGGCAATGGAGGTTGTGCCTTGAAGGATGGCCATCATTTTAATTGTGGAGAGATCTTGTAGCCCCTTTGAGACTAACTGGAAGAAAGAAATTGGCAGCATGAGCTTTTGAAGACTTCTGTTTACTTCCTCAGATGCATTTGAGGTGCATAAATGCATCTGAGGAATTAGACTGAAGTCTACGAAAGCTCGTGCTGCCAATTTCTTTCTTCCAGTTAGTCTCAAAGGGGCTACAAGATCTCTCCACATACTGATTCTGCAGACTAACATGGCTATATCTTTGAATTCTACCATCATTTTAATTGTTTGCAGTCAGCCCTCTGTGTCCATGGATTTTTTTTTGGAAAGGCGGGGTAATAATAATAATAATTATTATTATTATTATTATTATTATTATTATTATTATTATTATTATTTAAATATCCATAGCTTGAAAATAATTTTAAAAATTCCAAAAATGTTGTTGCTGTGCACCTTCCAAGTTTTTCCAAGTTATGGCAACACTAAGGGGAAAATATTTTCCTTGGCAAGATTTGTTCAGCGAGGGTTTGCCATTGCTATCCGCTGAGGGTGAGCGAGTATGACTTGTCTAAGGTCACCCAGTGGGTTTCCATGGAAAAGCCAGGATTTCAACCCTGGTCTCCAGAGTCATGGTCCAGTGCTCAAATCACTCAAATCCACTATGCTGGCTCCCTAAATTCCAAAAAAGCAAACCGTTAGTTTTCTGTTTCATATAAGAGACACTATTTTACTACCCCATTGTATTTAATGGGACTTGAGCATCCATGGATTTAGGTATCCACAGTGGGTCCTGGAATCAAACCCCAGTAGATAACAAGAGTCCAATCATCATCATCATCATCATCATCATCATCATCATCATCATCATCATCATC